>NC_041023.1:41978076-42278076 GCF_900634625.1 Parambassis ranga
TGGTTTGGGTGACTTGACTGTGACTGAGAGCATACACAACAACAAAAAAGGAGCGAGGAACGCCAAATGTGTCGCACAACAGGCACAACAATTTCTTTTCCAATGTAACATATGCGTGGAAACGGTGACAGCAAGGAGACATTGTGGACAAATCAAATACAAACACGGTGTTAGCAGTGACTGCTAAAGTAAATGGCAAGGATGAAAAACGCACAGTTGCAACAACAAACACATCCAAACCGGATCAAAGCTGTGGATAACTGGGAAATAATTTTGTGGCATTTCAAAACAACAATGGTGTCACAGCAATGTATGAATCAAGTACTTGCACAAGGGAACTGTGGAAATGCAAGTACAGTTTCTGTGACCAACATGATATTCAAACGCAACGTGTGGTGTGTAATGTGTCATGGTGTGGCAGATTGCTGCTGGGTTGTCAACAAGGATTCGTGCTGCCTTTCACCTGGACAGGTGAGAGGTGGGGTCAGAGATCCTTTTCTGGTCCCCCCCTTGCGTTTTGTGGCAGCATTGCAGGGTCACATCATTCCAGAAACCTGTGCTTTTTGGTTTTGGTCAGGTACCCACTGCCACCCAACTCCCCTTACACCAGGGTGGGGGAGGTGGAGTAAAGACCAGAATCTGAGCTGTGGGACAAAAGTTAACCTGCTTGTGTTTTTGTCAATAAATGTGTAAAGGTAAGTCAATTCCCAATCCAATCCATCTTTATTTATAGAGCACTTTTTAAAAGACAACAGGGTCAGCCAAAGTGCTGTACACAGCCTATCAAGTATAGAATAATTGACTAATAAAATAGAATAAAATAAAATAAACAAATATAAGTTTGATAAAGCATAGGAATTAAAAGCACCAGTCAGGGGTAAGTACAATAAAACAAGTAAAAGTCAACAACTCAAAGAGAGTTAAGAGCCAGAGTAAAAAGATATGTTTTAAGTGATGACTTAAAACCATAAAAGAATCAATCTGTCTAAGTGCAAAGGCAGTTTGTTCCACAGTTTTTGCCACACTTTGTCATGTTAACCTTGTTTAACAATGGTCTTCTGTACCACAGGGCTGATCTTGACCCAGACAGTTTTGGCCAGGTTTGCGTTACGACAAAGTACAAGGAGTTGATTTAGAAGTGCTTTATGTAATGCATCCATTTCAGTCAATAAGGCCGTGTCCAGAATTTTGCCTTTGCAGATACAGAGCGTGACGTGGTCGACAATTGGGGCGCCGTTAACAAGGAATGGTAAGTGGAGCTGGCAAGCGAAGTGTATTGTAAGTGCAGTGTATGTTTGCGTTGCGTTAATGACTGAGTCACTGACATGTTTGTGTCTTCCAGAGTTCCGGTGACGTCACTCCCTGGCCTCAGTGTGTTCCAGCCTGCGACCTTTCTTTTTGTACTAATGCCCATGTTGTGAAATGACTGAATAAAAGTGTTTGATGGAATTTTTTGTCTTCTGCTCATATTTGTGAGTTTGGAAGAATGTAGTATGTTTTGATAAATAAAGACAGATTTGAAGTTTACATGATTGCATGTGTTATATTTTTGGTGTTTTACACAGGGAGTGGTGGATCTGGAGTGTATACTATTTAGTTGTCATTAAGGTTGTACACACAGTGTGTGAATGTTGTCGTGCCATGAAGCTGCAATCATCACATTACAATCTGTATGTGGATTTAAAATGTATGCCATTGTTTGTGCAGATATAAGAGTCATTGGGTGCCTCCCAAAATGATAAATGTTTGAAATGCATTATGTATCATTAGGGGTTCCTCACCGTGAGTTGGTTTTGACATTACTATTGGTTTTATTGAGTTTAAAAGTCAATTGTAGTGGCATCAATGTAATTAATGTAATGTAATACATGTTTTGCATGTAAAGTTTTTCTGATTGGCTGATTCCTGTTCTCTGCCATAGAAATGACAGATGATTAATAATAAAAAATGTACAAACATAATTTACAAATTATAACCACTGACATTACTAAGCCTAGACAATAGTATCCTTTCATGTGTAGAATCGTTTTTTGTCATTGCACTGCTCTACTTTGTACAATTATTTACTAAACTAAACTTCCTTAGCAACGCTAAAAGTCGAATAAACGTTTCAGTAAGAAATATTACAAGTGTAATGGTGTATAACGGGTATACAGATCGACGCACTTTCTGGTTGAGATAACGGTCCGCTGCGCATCTATTATTGGGTTCAGAGATGCTTTTTCAGCCGTGTAGACGACCGAGCTAGTCAGGGGAGAGACTTCTCTTGTCACCTTTAAACCATATTGATGGTCCTGTCAGAGGCACAAGGCTCTACAATTGGATATTGAGCCCCTTCCTGCTATATCGCTGGATGGTCCGATTGGACTATTGACTTGCCCATAGAAATATTACAGCAGAAGATTAAGTGTCTCTTCTTCGAGGAAAAAAAACAGAACATCTCTACCTATTACCATTCCTGAGATATGAGCGACTTTGTAAGACATGTCGTATACGATATGGTCGACCCCGAACTTCAGTTTTGTTTTTACACTTTCTTTATATAAAAACACATCTGGCAGTTTTTACAATGTGACTGATTTTCAGCTATATTTAGTGCAGAGAAAATACAAAATGATGCCCTACTTATTAATTTCCTCAGCTGTAAGAACCACTGAATTATCCCACAAACAAATGTTCCTGAAACATCCACATGTGAAGCTTCAAAGGAGACAACAACACAATGGTAGAAGGAGGAGTTATTTCAGTCAGAAACAGAGAGCAGTGAGCAGCTTCACTGAGTGAGACGCTACAATATTATCAATGTAAAAACTACACACATGAATGAGTGAATGTATTTATTTGAACTGTGTCTGAAAACTCTTCCATCCATGACACATGTGAACCAGGGTTGTGTTTGCATATAGAGTGAAAGAAACAGTCAGAGACAGTGTGGCTTGTTTGCTGCTTTGGATAAATGCACAATGCTGAGATCAAACCTACACTGTTGCTGCATGAAGAGGATTTTACAAGTAAAGCACTGACAGAGAGCAATATTTCACATAATGGAGGACATGAATAAAAACAGCAGATCAGGAGAGACTCTTCTGGAGTTGGACACAGATGAGTTTCAGTCTGTTTGTGTGTCTCTGACAAACTGAGGAACTCTGCTTCATGTTGATCAGCAGTTTGGACTCATGTTGGACAGAAAATCATTCTGACTGGGTTTCTTCCTGCAGGGTGGACCATGGTGGAGAGCAGAGGTTAAAACCTGATGTGAGGAGGTGTAAGTTTGACTCAGTCTTTCCTCATTTTATTGTGCATGAGACAGTGTTTTAATCAGTCCATCAGAGCTGTTGTAGCAGCACCTTTGGATTCGAAGAATGAGGCGCAGCCTCGACAGGTGGAGTTTATTCTCGTAGGCATCATCAAGCACCACAAATGGCGTTAGCATCGAGAGCACCATTATGCACCATGAAAACTGATAAAACAAACTACACTGCAGTTTCCAGTGGTGGTTCTACATTGGATTACTCCCTGGACAAGGAGGGAGAAAAGGATTGAAAAGGTCCAAACACGGGGAATAATCAGCTCCATAGTCAAAAAGCAGGCAGGACTCAGAACACAGACTCTCATAAAAAGGATCAGACTGGACTGATGGACTGAAGAGTGAAGACACTGAGACACTGAGCTGTGAACAGCATGTATAATTCCCCATTATATACACAGGTAATATTCGGCGGGACAGCCGAACAACAACACACTGTTTAAACAAGCTCTTACTGACAGCTCTGAACAGACAGCATTAACTTATCATTCATTTCAGTACAGCCACAACAACTTCCATGATACGTCACACATAAGCTACAGGTAGTGGCGAGGCACACGTAAATACACACAGGTGATGATTGTGTGATGAAGCACAGTGAGACACATTACTCTGAGTGTGCTTAACGGGAACAGATAGAAAAGGTCAGAAAAGAAACAGAGGGACATATAAAAGGTCAGGTGGAAGGCCTGCTGCTTACAGGTCAAAGATTTGTGTCTTTATACAAATGACATATATACATACAACAGCTATATAAGTGTCTGGGCTCTGGGTTTTCACCTAGCTCCACATCCCCACACAATGTTGGCCCCCAATGCGTTGTCTCTGGAACAGATAACATGGAACATAATGATAACATGACAACACGTGAAGAGTGCTTAGCTGTATATCTCATGGTTATTCTTAATTTGTATTCTTTATTTTTAATTATATTTTAATTAAAAGATAAAATAATTCTTACAATTATTTTTAATTCTAGGTTATTTGTTACTTATCTGTTTCCTAGGTTTTATGCTTCTCTAGTAGCACACTGCATTGTCTTATTTGTACTGCTGCTGTAACACTCCAGTCCGGTAGGCGGCGGTAATGCGCCTTACAGGGTGGCTCCCACCGCCAATAAATTGAAGAAGAAGAAAATAAGGAAGTAGGGGAAAGAAAAAGACGAGCACAGCGACAGCACACCACATGTGAAGAAGAAGTAGTTTGTTCGCTAGTTGACAGAAGTGTAACTACTGTGAGTGTTTTATCACATCTGAATGGCTGCTGCTGAGTTTCTGAGAGGTTTTATCAGCGAGCGGCTACTGCTGCTGCTGCTGAAATATTGGGAGTGTTTGAACAAACTATCGTCCAGTACGAGGAAGAGATGGACCGTCAGCGCAAACTGCTGGATCTCCTCCTGAAGCCTGAGATCAAGTTACACAGAATAGGTATGTAAACATGACAATGTCACGGAACAACAACGTCTCTGTTTGAAAAGAGTGCACATTCAACACATGGTGTTTCTAACAGGAGGACACTGACTTCATGACTTTAAGCTAAGCTGGGTGAAGACGCTCGCACATTACCACTGTGTACGTCATCAGTTTTTGAGCTGAGCGTTATCGATGTAGCCCAAGTTATGAACAGTACAAGCACTGATATGATCCATTACATGTTGGCTGGTAGCTGAATTCCACGCAGTGCCGTGGTGCACAGACCACAGCCAGGTTAAGACAGCTTAACATCCACAGAAGATTTGTGGCTCCTGTCCTTCTGTCTGAAATGTTGTCCTGAATGTTAATGATATTTTCTGTTTCTGTATTTTAATGTTGCATTAATTCATTTGGTTGTTCCAGGTTTTAGATGTTTCCATCATCACATTAGTCTTTGTGTCCATTTGTCCCTCCAGGTCTCCCTCAACAACATGACTTAAGGAGGGAGAGATCCTGTCTGACCAGCAGCGTCTGTAACCAGGACAAAAGTTCCAGTCTGGACCACTTTGACCCGACTGTCATCCAATACAAAGAAGAGATCAACCATCAGGACCCACTGAACATTATCCTGACACCTGAGATACATTACACATAACAGGTATGTGAACCTACAAACAAGCAGTGAATCCGGTGACTCCTGGAGGCTGCAATTGTTCTGAACTAGAATGTATTTTCTGATCATCACATTAGTATTGTTGCATCAATTCATTTGGTTGTTCCAGGTCATAGATGTAGGGAGGCGTCTGTCGTATCCAACCAATTAGCGTATGTCGTACAAAGTCGCTTCATATCTCAGGAATGGTAATAGGTAGAGACGTTCTGTTTTTTTCCTCGAAAAGAACACACACTTTAGCTTTCGGGGACCTATGTCTACCCCGGCTGTAATATTCTATTGGCAAGTCAGTGTCCAATCGGACCATCGAGCAATATCGGAGGGGCTCAAACATCCAATTGTAGAGCCTTTGTGCTCTGACGTAACCACCAGCTAGTTGAAGGACAGAGAACCACCAGCTATGGTTGAAGACAAGAGAACTCTCTCCCCTGACTAGCTGGGATGTTTACACGGCTGAAAAGCGTCTCTGAACGAATAATAGACGCGTAGCGGACCGTTATCTGAACCGGAAAGTGCGTCATTCTGTATCCCCCTGTCATACACTTAATATCTTACTGGAAACGTTTTATTTGAGTCTTTTAGCGTTGCTATGTTGCTATGTTTTGCTAACAAAACATAGCAACAGAAGTTAGCATCAAAGACGGTTCCGGGTGAACATGGGGTCGCCTCCCCCCTTATCAGAAAGGCTAAGTTCACACCTCAGCCCATCAGCAGGTCTGCACAATGAGTTGTATCAGAAAATAAAGCTCAATTGACACACAGGAGTATTCCTAGAGTAGCTGACAGCCCAGCTGTGAGGCAGACCTGTAACAGTAGGCATCAAAATCAATGGAGCGAATGGCACTTTTTTCACTTGTGGTGTAATAAAGTACATTTGTACTATAGTTAGACCTTCATTTTTACACACTTATCCTAACACCCTAAACTACATGTCATAATGTTTGGGGAGAGGTTTTATTACAGTTTCCTTTGTTTTTTAAATAGATATGTATGAAATTTATTTTTCGCATAATTTTTTCTTTCTCTTCTAGTGCTAGAATTTTTTTTATAGTCATATAACACCACTATAGCCTGAATATTATGAAAGCCCAGGTTCTCCTGAAAAAAAAGATGTATATTACTTGATTGTGGATTACAAGATGCTCTAATGAGCAGTAAAACACAAAGAATGCCAGGCGAGGAAAGTCCCTAAATATTGTGCCAACACCGGGCAACTTGTGCATGCATCTAATGTAGTGTACACACTTCCACAAATCTCTTTAAGCTGACCTTGTGTCCGCCTCTGTTTTAGTTTTAAGTTTGGCAGGAAGATAACTAGTGAGCTACCTGAGTGAGCTGGAGGATGTGGTCAAGTGTGACCAGCTGGTGATTCCTGCTCGTGTCAGAGAGTAAGGACATTTAGAAAACATTGATTTCTACTGCATGGATTCTACTGTGGCCCATGTTATGACTCTGTCTGTGCCACAGGTATGACAACAAATTGAGAGCGTCTTTGAAGCCGGCCTCTCAGCTCCCACGTCTCCCCCTCGCAGCCCTCCCTCCCTGACCAGGTGTTTGAGGTGCCACTCCTCACTGTCAGTCACTGAATCTGGAGGTGCAGCTCAAGTACAACTCAGGTAAAAAGCCATTTTGTCATGGACTTTCGTCACATGTGAGTTAATCATGGCTTCCTAGCAGTGCTGAGAAGTCAGAATCTGAATTACTTTATTTATTATAAATTCTTTTTGGTTACACATAGAAATCAAAGATAAATTGAAATTGAAATATTTAGCATTAATTTTTTTATTATTATAGCATTTACATCCCTGAGGTGTATGTAAAGAAGAACATATTTACTACTGTATAAAAACCTTTACACGGTAAAGAGCATGACATGAATGTACAGTGTCTGAGTGACTGTTACAGTTCAGAGTTCAGTAGTTTGATTGAGACAGGCAGGCAGTGGTGCATCGTGGGAGTCGGAGTCTGTTGCTGAACGAGCTCCTGTAGCTGGTCAGCACAGTGTGGAGTGGGTGGGAGGGACAGTCCAGTATGGTCTTTATTTTGGACATCTTCCTCTGACGCACCTCTGTCAGAGGATCCACGTCCTCTCCCACAACATGGCCGCCTTCCTGATGATTGTGTTGAGTCTGTGTATGACCCTCACCCTCGGACTGCTGGCCCCAGCAGACAACAGGCATACATGATGGCACTGGCCACCACAGACTCATAAAACGTCCTTAGCTTCGTCCTGCAGAATCTTTAGTGTTTCAGAGTTTTGTGCAGCTTTTGCTCTTTCAGATGAAGTAGAAGAAAGAAGGCTTACAGCTGAGCGGCTTTGTGTGTTTCAGGCCAGGCAGTGAATTTCAGAGACATGGAAGACGTCCACTTGGCTGCTGTGATTCTGAAGACCTTCCTGAGGGAACTGCCCGAGCCGCTGCTCACTTACCAGCTTTACAACGACATCTTCAAACTTGGCCTGTATGTCAAGACCATTAGTCCAAGAAGTCATGTTGGATATAGTTGAATATCGGTGGTTTCTCTAGGATTGTTATTCACAGTGGCATTTGATTGGTTGCAGCTGTATCCAGTGACAGTCAGGTGACCGTCATGAAGACTCTCGTGGAGTCTCTGTCTGAGGAGAACTACGCATCACTGCGATACCTCATCACATTCCTGGCACAGGTACGGCTCTGACACCACGCTTCCTTTCACATTTGTGCATCTGTTTCTGACAGCTGTGTGTGTGTGTTTGTGTGTTTAGGTGTCAGCCAACAGTGAGGTGAACAAGATGACCAACAGTAACCTGGCTGTTGTGTTTGGTCCTAACCTGCTGTGGGGGCGGGACAACGCCATGTCTCAGCGCCATTGGGCCGATCAACAACTTCACCCAAACCTTGCTGGACCAGCATCATCTGGTCTCCGCCTAGCTTTGTGGCCAAAACTGCTCTTTAAGTTGGTTGTCTTTTAATTTCTCAAAGGCAAATCATCATCATCATCATCATCAGTGGTTGAATATTGGCGTTGTGTTGTTGCTATAATTCAGAATATGATGTGACTGAAAAGAACCAAAAGATCATTCATTTAGTTTTGACTGAGGCAAAAAAAAGTTAACTGTTGTAAGTCTGTGTGTGTGTCAGCTGATCTCAGTACATTTGAATAGACAAATATACTGTTGGGCTGTACATATATTGATTTAAAAAAATAGAGGGCTGTGTCAGTTAAGGTGTGTGTGAGATTGTTGAGGTGAACAGGTGTGTGTGTGTGCGTGCATGCATGCTTGTGCCTTATTTGTTCCCCTGAAGTGATTAACCATCAAAGTGCCAGTGTGCCCGTTTTGCCATAGAGTAAAACAGCATGAGGTGCGTTCAAAGCATCACAGGTTTGAGAATCAGCATTTCATATATTTATGTTTTAAAGCAAAAAAAAAACATCACATGAAGTCTGATTATTTTTCTTGCTCCTTCAGCCAATAATAAGTTAAAATTCACTACAGCTTGTTGCACATCTGAATCATCCTAACCAAGTTAACATGTTTTCTCAACTCTGCTGATCGATTACGGTTCAGTCTAATCTATGGATCTTTGTACTGTAACTGTTGTCATGGTGACAGTGAACAATGAGAGAGAAATGATATTGGTTTCCAGGATTTATTGATACTTAGTGATGTTATTTTCTTAACTCCTTTTTTACATCCTTCACTTTTGATATGTTGTGGATCTTATGTATGTAAGATATAATTACAAACTGTAACATCCATGTGTGTAAACAATAAACAGAGTAAGTAAGTTAGAATGAACATTTAGTTTTATTCTCAGCTGTTTTTTTCTTACTGATATTTGTGTAAACAATCATGTCCAGTTCAAATCAGGGTGCGCATTAATATAACACTCAGGGTGTGCATTTCAGAACAGCAAGGATCTTGTTTATGTTGGATGTTATTTATTTGAAATGCATCCATGACAGTAACAAGGTTTACAAAGAGATCAGAATTCCTTTATTTGTCCCTGAGGGGCAGGTTAAAGCACAAGTGAGCAGCTTGACGTATAAAATACAAGACAAAACGGCAAACAGTAGTTTCAGGGAGTATATGAGCCGAGAAGAAGTCCAAGCATCTGAATGAATGGCTCAGAGGGTTAAGTGAGTGGTGGACTGTGAAGAGTGAAAGGCTGACTGAGAGGAGCTCCAAATGCCTGGGCGAGTGGCTCAGGTGGTAAAGCAAGGGGTAAAGGGAGTGATTTGTGCCCTTGAAGAGCCAGGTTCGATTCCTGGAGGGTGAAGAACAAAGACAGAAGATCCGGAAGTCTGGAAGGACCGGAGGAGAAGAGGGGGGCGTCCTGGCCCCCCGAGTTTCGGGGGTTCGTGAACAGGGGGTTATGGAGCCAAAGGTGGTGAGAGGGTGAGGGTTTTAGAATTGTTTAAAGTAGTCTTTTAGTAATCTTACTAACTTACTTACTTACTTACTTACTTACTAACTTACTTACTAACTTACTTACTAACTTACTAACTTACTTACTAACTTACTTACTAACTTACTAACTTACTTACTAACTTACTTACTAACTTACTTACTAACTTACTAACTTACTAACTTACTTACTTACTAACTTACTTACTTACTTACTAACTTACTTACTTACTAACTTACTTACTAACTTACTTACTAACTTACTTACTTACTAACTTACTTACTAACTTACTTACTTACTTACTAACTTACTTACTAACTTACTTACTTACTAACTTACTTACTAACTTACTTACTTACTAACTTACTTACTTACTAACTTACTTACTAACTTACTTACTTACTTACTAACTTACTTACTTACTTACTAACTTACTTACTAACTTACTTACTTACTTACTTACTAACTTACTTACTTACTTACTTACTAACTTACTAACTTACTTACTTACTAACTTACTAACTTACTTACTTACTTACTAACTTACTTACTAACTTACTTACTAACTTACTTACTAACTAACTTACTTACTAACTTACTTACTAACTTACTAACTTACTTACTTACTTACTTACTAACTTACTAACTTACTTACTACTTACTTACTAACTTACTTACTTACTAACTTACTTACTACTTACTACTAACTTACTTACTTACTACTTACTTACTAACTTACTTACTTACTTATAACTTACTTACTACTTACCTTACTTACTAACTTACTTACTTACTTACTAACGTACTTACTTAACTTACTACTTACTTACTAACTTACTTACTTACTTACGTACTAACTTACTTACTTACTACTTACTAACTTACTTACTACTTACTTTACTTAACTTACTTACTTACTTACTTAACTTACTAACTTACTTACTAACTTACTAACTTACTTACTACGTACTAACTTACTTACTACTTACTTACTACTACTTACTACTAACTTACTTAACTAACTTACTACTTACTACTTACTTACTAACTTACTTACTACTTACTAACTTACTTACTTACTTACTAACTTACTTACTAACTTACTTACTTACTTACTTACTAACTTACTTACTAACTTACATTAGCTAACTTACTTACTTACTTACTTACTAACTTACTTACTTACTTACTTACTACTTACTAACTTACTTACTAACTTACTACTTACTTACTTACTTACTTACTAACTTACTTACTAACTTACTTACTTACTAACTTACTTACTAACTTACTTCTACTACTAACTTACTTACTTACTTACAACTTACTAACTTACTTACTAACTTACTTACTACTTACTTACTTGACTAACTACTTACTACTTACTACTACTTACTTACGGTACTAACTTACTTACTACTTACTTACTTACTAACTTACTTACTAACTTACTTACTTAACTAACTAACGTTACTTACTAACTAACTTACTACTTACTTACTACTTACTAACTTACTTACTTACTTACTTAACCTTCTACTTACTTACTTAACTTACTACTAACTTACTTACTAACTTACTTACTAACTTACTTACTTACTTACTACTTACTTACTAACTTACTAACTTACTACTACTACTAACTTACTTACTAACTTACTTACTTACTTACTTACTTAGGGATCAGTCTCCTCTTTCAGTTCATGCTACTCTCCTTCCAGACTGGTTCAGACTTCCTGCTGTTCCTCTTTGTGGAGGTTCTGGTTCCTCCTGGTCCAGAATGGAGTTCTTCTTCTGGTTACAGAGCTGCTGGTCAGCCAGAACATTCCACTTGACAATTGTGTTGTTGAGGGAGATCTGCAGGGCAAAGGGTCAGAAGAAAACAGAGTTTGTGATCTCCATATGATAGTGTCTGTAAATTGTTATAACACGACAAAAACAATTGTGTAAATATTCCTACCAACAGGGTAAACCACCAACAATCAAGAATGTGCATGATGATGTAGTGCCATGGCTGTGCAGTCAAAAAATGTGGTTATAATTGAAGTCAGAGGAACAACAGGGGAAAAAAATGAAAATCCCCTCCCCTTCTCACACAGCTTCTGTGTACAGCACCTTCTCAAAGGTGCTTTAGTGTTTAGTTTAGTGTAGCGCTGTTGATCATACAGTGCACAGCATCAGCAGCACAGGTGCATTCTGGCATCACTTCCAGTGCATTTGACCAAACCAAACCAGGAAGTAAACATCAGCATTATACTGCTGTCTGTGTCTGTCATTGGCAGACACAAATCTTCTGTGGATGTTAAGCTGTCACATCTTAACCTGGCTGTGGTCTGTGGAGGTGTGTGCACCACGGCACTGCGTGGCTGAGAGCCAACATGCAATGGATCATATCAGTGCTGTACTGTTTACTTTTTAAACTTTACTTTTTTAAAATGTAGGTTAAACCACAAATCAACAGTGTACTACACAAAACATGACGATAATGACAACGACATATAATAATGTACGCGCATTCTATGCCGCTATACTTTTTTGTTGTGAACAAAAACTCATATTGTTGTTGTTCAGGTCACGTTTGAACGGATGAACCGCAATAAATGAAAATGTTTATCAACTTGATCGCTACATCGATCATGCTCTGCTCAACAACTGTTGACGTACACAGTGGTAATGTGCGAGCGTCTTCACCCAGCTTAGCTTAAAGTCATGAAGTCAGTGTCCTCCTGTCAGAAACACTATGTGTTGAATGTGCACTCTTTTAAACAGAGACGTTGTTGTTCCGTGACATTGTCATGTTTACATACCTATTCTTTGTAACTTGATCTCAGGCTTCAGGAGGAGATCCAGCAGTTTGCGCTGACGGTCCATCTCTTCCTCGTACTGGACGATAGTTTGTTCAAACACTCCCAATATTTCAGCAGCAGCAGCAGTTAGCCGCTCGCTGATAAAACCTCTCAGAAACTCAACAGCAGCCATTCAGATGTGATAAAACACTCACAGTAGTTACACTTCTGTTCAACTAGCGAACAATACTACTTCTACTTCTTCACATGTGGTGTGCTGTCGCTGTGCTCTTTGCTTTCCCTCTTCCCCCTCTTTCCTTCTCTTCTTCTTAAGAGTATTGGAAATTGGCAGTCACCTTGTAAGGCGCATTACCGCCATCTAACGGACTGGAGTGTTACAGCAGCAGAACAAATCATAAGGATGCAGTGTGCTACTAGAGAAGCATAAAAACGAGAAATAGGTAAGTAACAAATAATCTAGAATTAAACAATAAATAAACATATAAGAATAAAAATAGAAAAATATTTGCATCCTGCATCATGAATGTCATGAAATAAAAACAACTCCAATATGGGGGGGCAGAGAAAAAAGAACACAGCAGCAGTTCTCAGTGATGCTATGATTTGTTGCAGTGCTACTTTATAATGGTCTTTAATTCTGATTTGATCAATGATATCTCTAAATCTTCTTTTTATTGCATTCTTAGCCAACATGTCTGCCTTTTCATTTCCTTCCACACCTACGTGGGCAGGAACCCAAAGCAAAGATCCCTCTGCTTGTAAACTGTGTAGTACAAAGAATAACTGAAACATGTGCTTAAGAACATCTTGCCTGCATGATGATTGTCCTGACTTTATGGATGTAAATGCTGACAAACTGCCTGAGATCATGCTTCTATTTTGTTTCTCAACATTTGCATGTTTCCAATGCAACACCAGCCAAACAGCAACTAGCTCCGCTGTAAATAAAAAAAATCTGATTCAGATTTAACCTGAATGTAAACAAATATCCAGGACATAAAAAGCAGCCTCCACCTTTACTGCTGTCAGTCATGTACGAATGATGCAGTTGGTCTCCAGCAGGGGTGCCCCCAAAATAGGAGAATCAAGCTGGTTGGTGAGGAACAGAGTGGACAGTTTGTTGGTCTCAGTGTTAGTTATTTATTAAAAGGCAAACACGGGGTTACAAAATAAGCAGAGCTCTGGATTGTCATAGAAGACATTCTTCTATAGTAAGGCATTATATTGTGCCAGGGCCAGTCCCTGAGCACACACACACACACACACACACTGTTATCACAAAGTTACATAATTCACCTCCCAGGTCCCTGTCAGACAGGGGCCGCTCCACAAGGTCTTCTTCTTCTATGGTGGTGTTTACTGGTTACTTTAAGCACCTGGGCTGGCTGCTAAGTCTAAGGGTGGAATAGGAGCCCTCCCTTCTGTCGGTCATGAAACTGGGTCACAAAGTGCACCCTTCTCTTAAAAGTGGTTAAATGATGCACAATGAAAAACTTACACATCTTAGTAATTTCACCATACTTGACTCACTTTGATTTCTATGATACTTTATGAAACATAAACACTTCTGTGAACACACGCTACATGATAATGAGCTGCCTATTCACAATTCTTTAACCCTTCAAAACCAACCACAGAGTATATAACACAACACAAGAGGAAACACAGGGAGCAGACACCAGGTGACAACACAGAAACAAGACAGGACCAAGTGACACAAAGACCCCATTCCGACTGGGGAAATCAGTCCGGCTAGAGCCAGATTTCAAAATAGGTCTGAACGTATCCAGTTTAAAGGCTATACGGATTCAGTCCTACTGTAGCTGGATCGACTTTCTCCAGTGTGAACGGGGATGCGGAGTTTCTCACTTGCTGAGCTTTTGAAGCAGCAACTTCATTTTTACAAATATGATAGTTTATGGAAACAGAAATGAGTAGTGAAATAACTTTTATTGGCCCAACAGAAACATTTGTATGTGCATTTGAAAAATAGCTAAAACCTCATGCAAGCAAAACAAACTAGTCAAAAGAAAAGAATGTTAGCTTAACAAAAATAATAGTACAGTCAAATATCAGACTAGTATTATACTAAAATAGAATACAAAAATAAAATAATATAGAATTTTATATTTAGAATAGAATATTTACACCTAAAGCACAAAAAAATGTATAATGTTCAATTATTGATATTTTATATTTTGGACATGGACATATTCCAGGTTTTTTTTTTTCAAAAGCTGCTGTCACTTCCAAACACTCTGCCTCTACACACAACACAGACTCACTGAGGAACCAGGCCTGCAGTACCAGGCACCAAATCCAGCATGTAGAGGTTGGGTGAATGTGATGCTGAAGGTGTGGAGGTGGATCAGTGTGTCAGAGGACACTCTGTAGAAGGACAGAGTGCCAGCAGGACAGTCCACATACACTGCTACTCTGTGAGAGACAGAGGAGGAGGAGATGTATGTTTTTCTGTTATTGTGCCAGACAGAGTAACCAACATCAGAGCAGCTCAGAGTCCAGGACTGATTGTTTCGTCCAAACATGCAGTCAGCTCTGTCTCCTTTCCTTCTGATTCTTCTGTAACTCAGTGCTATCTCAACCATTCCTCTCCACTCGACCTCCCAGTAACAGCGACCAGTCAAGACATTTCTACACAGCAGCTGAGGCCTACAGTCAAATCTGTCTGGATGATCAGGATATGTCTGCTTCTCTCTCACATGTGTCACCTTCCTGTTGTTGTCAGACAGTTTGAGGTTTCTGTGCACTGAGTTCGTGTCGACTTCAAGTTGACAGAAATCTGTTGGAGAGGAAAAAGACACAGCTGCAGTTTATCATCATTCTGTCTTTACTGATTGATGTGTTGTTCATTCATACAAAGTTTATCATCAGACTTTTTGTCACTAATGTTTGAATGAACAAATACACAACCATCAGCTTTGTGTTCAAACACAAACTGGATATTTGCAGCAATGTTAGTAAAGACAGACAACACATTTATAACATCAGGCGAACAACAGCATCAACTATATCATTGGATAAAGAGCATCATACAAAAGCTCCTTCATCAGAGTTTGGAGTAGAATCTTGACTGAAAGAACAGACTCTGACATCCTGATCTCCTCTGGAAGGACTTCCACAGCTTGGAGGGTCCAAGGACAAACTCTCTGTCCTCTTTGTTTGGAATCTAGATTGAGATCCACCAGGAGAGCCACATCTGTGGACCTCAAGGCCCGTGAAGGTTCATAGCGAGTTCAAAGGTCAGAAATATACCGTATTTTCACGACCCTAAGGCGCACCTAAAAGTCTAACATTTTCTCAAAAGTCGGCCGTGCGCCTAATAATCTGGTGCGCCCTACGTATGGGTTGAGTACCAGACACAGGGACGTGATACGTAAACTACGTACGCTGGCAGCAATTCACCAATCAGCTGAACACTACGGTACAGCTCCCGGCAGGTAGTGAAGAGACTTGCTTACGAAGCGCAATTCAAGCTGCAGGCGATCAGGTATGCGGTTGCTAATGGAAATGGAGCAGCTGCAAAGGAATTCGGCATAAATGAATCTATGGTTCGGAAGTGGAGGAAGCAGTAAAATCAACTGTGGCAAGCAAAGAAAACAAAACTGAGTTTCCGTGGCAACAAAGCGAGGTGGCCACAGTTAGAAGACCGACTTGAGCAACAGATCATTGAACAAAGATCTATCAGGAGAAGTGTCTCTACAGTCACCATTCGACTGAAGGCAACAACGATAGCACATTCTCACCTGTGTGTATGTGTATTAAGATTCCACTGACATTTACAGAATTTTCCACAAAACTTACATTTTAGACACTTCTTTCCAGGAGAGTTGTGAGAGAGAACCACATCACAGCTTGGATCAGGTTGTATATGGTGACTTTCATGAGCAGCTGTCACAAAAAATGGGTCAGATTCCTCATTCAGTGCATGCTGCTCTCCCTCATCACTGCTGCAGAGAACCCGCTGCTCCTCTGTAATCTGTGTGGGTTCTGGTTCGTCCCGGTCCAGACTGCAGTTCCTCTCCTGGTTACAGAGCTGCTGGTGAGACAGGGCCTCTTCCTCTTTACAGTCATGTTGTTGAGTGAGAACTGGAGACAAATGGACACAAAGACTAATGTGATGATGGAAACATCTAATAATAATAATAATAATAATGCATTGGTCTTACATTGGTCTTATATTGCGCTTTTCTTCTCTGTTGGGCAGGCACTCAAAGCGCTTTTACATTGAGATGCATTATTCATTCACACCACATTCACACAGTGGCAGTGGTAAGCTACAGATTTAGCCACAGCTCCCCTGGGGGAGACTGACAAGGTGCACCTACCGCCTCTCCCACAACAGCCGATTCATTCATATGCATGCATACACCAGTGAGTGCACTGCAGGCAATGCGGGTAAACTGCCTTGCCTAAGGACACACAACAATGACTGGGGTCGACCCAGTTATTGGACAACCCTGCTCTACCACTGAGCCACTGCCGCCCATCTAAAACTTGGAACAACTAAATTAGTTAATGTTAGGGGTGTGCCATCTAGTGCACACATCTGTCTTCTGCTTGTGGTTTTTGAGGCCAGGTTTGGAGTGTGAGCAAAGCATTTAACATGTAGGAACTTTCCCAGTTGAGCAGCAACGGCCATATTTGATATGTTGTCCGTGACTAACACCAGCACCTTTGTCTGTAATGTAACATTCTTCTGCTACATTCTGCAGCAGCTCAGCTACAATTGCACTCACACATCACTCTGGCTTGGAGGTCATGACTTACCAAGCTCCAAGTTGTTGCTCATCTCTAGACATGAAACGGTTAGGAAAAAAAAACTACTCGGTACAAGTGTCTTAGTTCAGGGTGTGCGATTTGTTCGGTTCAGGACATGTGTGTCAAGTGATGCAAAGGCATTTTTTTTTTAAAAACCACAGCATGGAGAGTGTTGCCGACAGAACTGAGTGAGAACTGAGAGGAAATCCACACCACTCTACGTCCAATCGCGCGCAAAACTGCTCTTGGTCCCATCATGACTTACCCTGAGATCATCAGGGACAGGCCTACTGTGTGTACCCAGGGTTAGGACCAAAGTGAAGCAGGACTGAGTTATTCTGCCCCTCACCTGTGGAATAAACTTCCCCAATACCTGAGGTCTGCTTACACAGTCACTTTATTCAAGTCAGGCCTGAAAACACTCCTGTTTACTGCAGCTTTCTCTTAAATTCTCTAACCTCACTCTTATTTAACCATCCTCACTTAATTTTATGTTTTATGACTTTAATTTCCTTCCTAATTTAATGTTTTCATTCTTTGATTTCATCCTATGTAAAGCACTCTTTACAATTGCCTTGTGTATGAATGGTGCAATATTATTATACCTGCCACATTAAACAAACTTCTGTGACAGTCACCCAGTCCATTGTACTACTGTTAAGTTGTCTGTCTTGCCCACCTGTCTCTAGTCTATGTGTTTTTGTATATGGGAAAAGATGTAAAGGTGACACGTGCACTTGCACATGCTGCTGTAATGAGGGGAATTGTTGTGCTGTGAGTTGGGTATGTGAGAAATGCTTGAGAGAAATGTGATATATAGTGCTATGCATGTATGTGAGACACCTGCTACTACTATTTACATCTGCTGCCTGGAGACTCAAATTGATGAAGATTATCCCTTAGGGGACAATAAAGACTCTCTCTAGCTTTCTCTCTTAATTTGTGTTTTACACACTTTACATACAGACTAGGTTTGGTCAAGGCCCTTTTTGTCCTGTTTATGTTCATAAAAAAAAATGTCTTGCACGCTGGGACATACTACGTGGCATCAGTAGGGAGTAGGGATCCCTCCTAAATCCACCACAGGAGGTCATTCCTTCCTGTGGCCATCAAACTGTACAACTCCTCCCTCTGACATCAGTCTGATCTAACACACTAGCCATATTTTACTGTAGAACTGTCAGATTTTACTGCACACAGTAATCATGTTGTATTATATATGACTTGATTTGCATTGGATTTATCTTGAATGTTTATTATTGTTCAGAATTTTATTTGATTTTTTTTTATTCTTCAAAGCCATTTCCCCCTGAAATTAATAAAATGTTTCTGACTCTGATCATCTCTTGGACTGAGGTCCTTCTCCTAAAACGTCCGGGTGGATATGTGCCATTTTTTTTTCTTTCTGAATGCGCTATTGTTATTAAAAGAATGGATTTTTGAACATTTGTAAAATCGGGCACACCCCTAGTTAATGCAACATAACAATACTAACAATTGTTAATATATTCATAAATATTCAGGTTCTGATTAAGAGAAAAAAATAATAATTTAAAGTTCTGACTGATATGGAAAGGATTTTTCACAAATTTTACATTTTAGAGACATTTTACCTTGAGGAGCGTTGTGAGAGAGAACCATGTCATGGTTTGGTTCTGGTCCATCATAAGCAGCAGTTACTATAGAGCGATCAGTCTCCTCTTTCAGTTCATGCTGCTCTCCTTCATGACTGATGCAGACTTCCTGCTGTTCCTCTTTAACCTGTGGAGGTACTGGTTGCTCCTGGTCCAGAATGGAGTTCTTCCTCTTGTTACAGAGCTGCTGATCAACTAGAATCAGCTCTTCCTCCATACAATTGTGTTGTTGAGTGAGATCTGGAGAGTTAAAAGAAACAAGAAAACAGAGAATGTGATGGAAAATACTTGTTCTTGTTCAGAACAATTGCAGCCTCCATGAGTCACAGGATTCACTGCTTGTTTGTAGGTTCACATACCTGTTCTGTGTAACTGTATCCCAGGTGTCAGGATAATGTTCAGTGGGTCCTGATGGTTGATCTCTTCTTTGTATTGGATGACAGTCGGGTCAAAGTGGTCCAGACTGCAACTTTTTTCCTGGTTACAGAGCTGCTGGTCAGACAGGATCTCTTCCTCCTTACAGTCCTGTTGTTGAAGGAGAACTGGAGGGACACATGGACACAAAGACTAATGTGATGATGGAAACATCTAAAACCTGGAACAACCAAATGAGTTAATGCAACATTAAACTACTAACAAACAGAAAATATCATAAACATTCAGGTTCTGACAAAGAGAAAAAAAACACTTCTAATGTTAAGTTCTGATATTTAAAGGATTTTCCATAGGTTTCACCTTTTAGAGACATTTTACCTTGAGGAGCGTTGTGAGAGAGAACCATGTCATGGTTTGGTTCTGGTCCAGCATAAGCAGCAGTTACTATAAAGGGATCAGTCTCCTCTTTCAGTTCATGCTGCTCTCCTTCATGACTGGTGCAGACTTCCTGCTGTTCCTCTTTCACCTGTGCAGGTTCTGGTTCCTCCTGGTCCAGAATGGAGTTCTTCTTCTGGTTACAGAGCTGCTGGTCAGCCAGAACATCCTCCACTTTAAAACTGTGTTGTTGAGGGAGATCTGCAGGGCAAAGGGTCAGAAGGTTCACAGCACACAGAGAGATGTATTTTCTACATAGAAAATTCTAACATAGAAATACCATCAGCTGAATTAACTGGTTGTCACCTTGGTGTGATATTGATGTAATGCAGGTGTATCTCAACATGTTTTTTTGTACAAACCAGGAATTTTTCTTCCCCAAAATTCAATTTTTTCATCATTTCAGGAGTAACAATGAACATAGTGATGTCGGCCAGCATGTAACAGCATGTTCAACGGGAACATTCTGTGGGATCATTATAAAATTAGCATCTGCTAGCTGTGATCAGGTAGTTTATAAGTGCTGTAAATGAACCAGGAACCAAATCATGGACTTTGTTTAAATAATACTGCTGTCTGTGTCTGTCATTGGCAGACAGGAGCCACAAAACTTCTGTGGATGTTAAGCTGTCAGGTCTTAACCTGGCTGTGGTCTGTGGAGGTGTGTGCACCACGGCACTGCGTGGAAATCAGCTACCAGCCAACATGTAATGGATCATATCAGTGCTGTAATGTTTATCAACTTGGGCTACATCGATAATTCACAGCTCAACAACTGACGACGAACACAGTGGTAATGTGCGAGCGTCTTCACCATGTTGTTCATGTTGGATAGACTGAACATTGACTACGCTAAGCTAAACTGAGCTAAGCTAAGGTTTGTGCGCGAGTGCATTTATCGGGCGTAAAATCGTCATATCTCTGCTCATCTGCGGACGCCGGTCATGGCCGATCAGTCGGTTCATCTCTGATGCTAACTGGGAAATAACAGCAGCTGCTCAGTAGTTTTCAACAGTGAATAAACGAAGCACAGAGCTCTGATGAGCTGAAGCAGAGAGAGAAAAGCTGGAGGGACACATCTGTAGCTTCAAGTCATGAAGTCAATGTCCTCCTGTTAGAAACACTATGTGCTGAATGTGCACTCTTTTCAAACAGAGACGTTGTTGTTCCGTGACATTGTCATGTTTACATACCTATTCTGTGTAACTTGATCTCAGGCTTCAGGAGGATATCCAACAGTTTGCGCTGACGGTCCATCTCCTCCTCGTACTGGACGATAGTTTGTTCAAACGCTCCCAATATTTCAGCAGCAGCAGCAGTTAGCCGCTCGCTGATAAAACCTCTCAGAAACTCAACAGCAGCCATTCAGATGTGATAAAACACTCACAGTAGTTACACTTCTGTTCAGCTTCTGCTGTAGCTGTGCTCGTCTTTGTTTTTCCTCTTCCTCCTTCTTCCTGCTCCTCTTCTTCGTCTTCAGTTTACTGGCGCATTACCGCCACCTGCCGGACTGGAGTATGGACATTTGACTTACCTCACCTTTAAAGGTCACAGAGGAGGATCTGACATGTGATTCTCTTCCTGACTTGTGCTGACATTCAGTAGATTCAGTGTGTGTGCATGGAGGAGCACAGCTGTACACTGTCATGCTGTGTGTGTCCAGAAGGAGGGAGGAGGACATTTGACGCAGTTTGATGTAAACATGGACAAAGCAGAGAGCAGGAAGAGGTCAGAGTCCACACAGCAGGCAGCTACATGCAGATGTGCTGACAGTGCAGGGCTAATGAGGGCAGTGGAAACAGGCGTCTGATTGGAGGATTGTCTGCAGGTGAGGCAGGAAGGAGACAGAGCCTCTGTGACTCATTTTTAGGGACCATATGACATCATTATTTAGATGCATCCTCTGATTCTTCTGTCAACATCAGACACATCACAGTTTGATCAGTTTTCATATCACACACAGCAGTATCAATATTACTGAGCAGACATTACACACTCCATCAAACACACACACACACTGCTCACTTATAATAGAGATAATAAGTAAAGTTCTTTACAATAAATTCACATTCACATTTTTATTATCACTTCACACATGGCACAGTATATATGGCAGTGAGTTAAAGGTGGAATATGTAGTCAGAATTAATACCAAATATTGACACTAGGTGGCAGCACTTGAGCTAAAAGTTCTGTTTCCTCCTCTCCTGCTTTTTGTTTCCACTCATTTACTGTACAACATGATCATGTGACTGGTGTGCTGCTTTCTTCTTATTGTTACAATGATGATTATACAGCTCCTGTCTCCAGTCAGAGTGAAGGACAGCAGCAACATTTACTCTCATTTTCTATTGACTTCAATCATTTCTTTCTTTGACCACAGTCATTCATACACATCTTTACTTCATGTGTTGCTCTGATTATGACATCATTCTCCACTTGTCTTAAACAGGCCTGTTAGGTCTGCTTGTGACATCACTCTTCTCTTGGTCTGTTAAAGAGAGCTGTTGGTCTTGTGATGACATCACAGGTCAGTTGCTATGTTAAAGAGAGCTGCTTGGTTGGGTTGTGACATCACTGTTTACTGACTGTGTTACTGCTTGTTGGCCTTGTGATGACATCACTGTTCAGGCAGCTGTGGCTCAAGTGAAAGAGGGGTAGTCCACTAACTGTAAGGTTCTCAGCTTGATCCTCATTCCTGCTTTGATGGTGACGTGTCCTTAGTGACAAGCAGGCATTTACATTGTACCTCTGGTTCATACTCTCACCTTCACAGACAACATGTTGTACCTGAAAGTGACCACTTGAGGGCAGTGGTGATTAATGCTAGATCTACTGTTTATGAATAAGAGGATTATTAGTGTAGAGGGAGATGGAGGAACAGCTGCAGATATCAGTGTGATCTCAACGGTTATTAGGACAGAAAGTAGCCAATCAGGCGTCTCTGTGGGTTTCTGTGGGTTTCACTGTGATGGTTACAGAATCATTCCAGGAAGTCCTCAACCTGCCTCATTTCCTGCTCACTGCATGCTCATTAAACAGATCAGTCTGCACTCAGTGTTTTTAAAAATTAATTCAAAACCACAAACATGTGTTTGGATACAAAACATCAGATCTGAAAGAGTTTATTAATATCAGAAAGTGACAGAGCTGCAGAGAGTCTGAAGACAGCTGCAGGTTCATGTCTTCTTCTACTCACATTGAAACAATCCATTCATCATCAAATCACAGAGAGCACATGTGTGCAGATAAAACATTTTCACAAACATTTTCTGATTTTATGTCACTGTGAAGAAAACAGCAGTCGTTAGCGTGTAGATTTATAGAAGAGGATTAACACACACATACACCACGCTGAACACACACAACAGCCGTGTGGTTTATCCTTTGATTTTTATCACATCCTGTTCTGCACCTGCTGCTTGACAACCATGGTCACATGACTGCCAGGCTGCAACATGATGGTTCAGCTTTACTGTGAAACTACAGTAAAATAATGTGAAGACACTTTGTGAAAAAAGTTAAGCTATAAATGCAGAAAGATCGAAGCAGACAGGAAGTCAGATTCAGTTTTATACTGACTCAAAGTTTTAGTACAAAGAGAAAAAAAGAGCATCATGTGATCACTGATGGACTCTGAGGACAGTGATGGATGATGTGATGGAGGACGAGCAGTCAGCCGATCATCAGCAGAGAGAGTCCACAGCAGTACAGCAGACTCTTCACTATCAGCACAGTGTAGAGCAGCAGGAGCAGCTTCACCCTGCACTGAGACTGGAAGGACCCTGACACACAGACAGACAGACAGACAGGTCATTCTCTGACTGTGTTGGGATGTGAACATCTTCATCCTGAATGGGTCTTACAGTCAGTGAGCTGCACAGCTGGCAGGTCTGCAGGTTCTTCCTCTAGAAGAGAGACTGCAGAGACAGAGAAGAGTCACATATTTACAAAGGTCCTCTGCTCTCTGCTCAACATCTCATGAACATGTTTATTACCTTGGTCTGTTTGGGCCTTCACTGTGCCCCCCTCATGTTTGACATAGCAGCTGTACTTATAGCTGCTGCTCTCCTGCTGCTGGACAAACAAGATGGCGGCGCTGTGTCCCGTCTCTCTGAGCTCCAGCTGCTCTCCCTCAGCAGGATGCAGCTCCTCCAGCAGGCCGTTCTTCTTCTGTCTTTTCCAAGAGAAGCGGACCAGAGGAGGAAACATGTCTGAGGCCAGACACAGCAGGGAGCTGCTCCCCTCAGGACGGCCTGTGGGTGCTGCTGGGTACACACTTACCATGGGTGTCACCACCTGCTGCTCTGAGGCTACACAACACAGACACACAATCATCATCCTGTCAGTGCAGCCGCTCCATCATGCTGTGAGGTGATAGGGAATTTAAATCATTCCTGAATTTGTTCTGTACTACAGGGTCATGGGGGGCTGGATTCTATAGTATTTGTCAGTGGGAGACGGGCCTTGATGGGTGGCCAGTCTCAGGGCTGCCACAGAAAGACCTAACATGCACGTCTTAGAATTTTGGAGGAGATGTCGCATGACGCATCTGATGACTAAATATAAGAACAAGCACATAAAAAATTCTGAACTTAATGGAAGCTAAAAGCAAATAAAACATCAATTTATGACAGAGCTTCTGACATTTAACTATAAACTGTAGCTGACCTACAACTGGTTATTATCAAAAATATGAAGTTATATATAAAGTTTACACACATGCAACAAATAACAAAACTGCTTTATAATGAATCTGTCACATATAATACATATTATTTAATAACTTGTAAAAATCTGTAAATTGTTTTAATTTGTCAGATTTATGTATGAAACATGATTTAAATCACCATGCCGCATATTTGAAGTTATGTCTCAATATTTTACTATAATAGTCATCATAACAAAAGGCCAGTCGGTGCCAGATCGTTCATACGGTGGCATGTTATTCATTCATTTATTGCATATATATTTATTTAATATTACATTTATTTATTTAAAGTCTGCATTGTGGGTCAAATAAAGGTTTCCTCCATTTTAATTCATATTGATTCAGTTCATGCTGTATTTATGTCTCCTTGAAGCTGACAGCAGCAACAAAAGGGCTCACGTCTGTTTTACCACTGGATGTAGTGAAGTTTATAGTTAACCAGAGAAGGACTGTGTACGTTCATGATTTGTATTTTAAGAAGCGATTTGCATATTAGGGATGAAATAAATACAGCATGAAATATAAATAACATTAAATAAATAAACTTGAAGCAGACACGGGCAGCATGTGTGGATATGTCAAATATTATACATTTCTGTTCATTAAATATTATTGATGGACATGCTAGATAAAATATTTACCAGATCACATTTAACATACACATTATGATGAGTTATTATAATTATTACATATTGATGTCTTTTTACCATCATTTACTTTATTTACAAAAGCAAAATATTTATTTTTATATGTTGTATAATTTTGATGAATATGAAACCTGTGTTAACTCGTAAAACACATTAATGTTTATCTTAAATGTGTCATCTTTTATCTTTTATGTGTACAAATTATTTCCTCTTATTGTAGCACCACATAAGGTTTCTTTATTTTATATATTAATTTAAGTATTACTGATGAAAAACATACTGAAATGATAAAACACTAAAATAATTCTGCAGAAACAATAACTCAATTTAATTTTTTCTGTCCGTGTGCTGTGTGATAAATTCTATACAAAGTGTAAAAATAACAAAAATGTGATTCAGTAGAAACAGTTCATGAAGAAAGTGACTTTAAACAGCTTCAACATTTCCAACAGTAAAAATAAATGTTAGTTCTTACCTGTTACTATCAGTTTAGTTCCAGGACCAAAGATCCTCACACACAGTGAAACAGGCTCATACAAAAACCTGCTGAGTGAAGGATCCAACCAGGAGGCAGAATTCTGTCAGAATTCCATGTTGCAGGAACGTCTGTGTAAAACAGAGACACTGAAAATCTCCATGTTTGTAAAAACCATCGAAGCGTCCTCATCATCAGCTTTTTCCTGCTGATTCTAAACTTCCTCTGTTAACATGTGAAGCTCCGACTGGAAGACTCCCAGTCAGCGTCCCCTCTGGTCACATGGACTCATTCCTTCCTTTGTTGGGATCAAACATGGATTTGTGCAGCTTTCGACGCTTCAGAGCTCTTTGAGTGTGTTTGAGTCTGAGATGGAGGTGAAACATGAAGCTGATGTGGTTTTCTGTTCTCTGCTGGTTTTTGTTCAGGCTGCTCGCGTAATCTCTCACTGTGGGACCCAGTCCAACAGGAGCAGTAGTAGGTGGCTGAATGATCCTCTTTAACTGTCTTGAGCTCCAGCTCCCAGCCCTTCTGTGTTTTTACAGCTGAGAAATCATCTTTCTGAGGATGACTGCTGTAACCTTTACCGATGTTACCATTATTATTATTAATATAGAGAATCACTCTGAATGTGCCCTTGTCTTTCTTCTGGTACCACCGTATATAGCTGTCGCTACACTGTTGAATCCCTCCACAGCTGAAGGACACATGTCCACCGACTCTCCTGGTCAGCGAGACATCGTCCTGAATCAGATCTGCTGCCATGGAAACCAGCGCTGCAGAGACAGGTGGAGGTCAGTGTTTGTTACAGGTGCGGCTCGTCAGCGCCTGATTGGCTGGAAACACTCACCTGAACACAGACAGCAGAGAGCAGCAGCCGGCAGGAGAAGCATGTTTCCTCTGGTGAACTCACAGAGAAGTGACGCTCTGATGCAGCTGAGGCCAAACGAGGACGAGCTGCTCAAAACTCCCATCAGCCTCTGCTGCCCTCAGATAAGACTGCTGGGTGCTGTGGTTTGTAACCACACCATGAAGGAGGAGCTTCAGATGAGACTGATCACTGCTAATAGAAAAGAAAAGAATTCTTATGAAGAGTTGATGATGCCATGATATCTGGTATTACCACAGTTTGGCGTTTGTGTGTGTCTAGACCTGGTGGTGGTGAGGAAGGCTGGAGAACAGGAGAGATGAGGGTTTGGACTAATTGGACTCATTAATGATTAACTTTTTACTAACCAAACGGAAAACTGTGTCATCACACAGCCACACATGTTGTGTTATAAACTACTCTTCATATATATTTATACACATACATATGTTTTTGAAGCATGCTTTGTGGATGGGAAAGGAGGCAGAGCTGAGCCTGTCTGAGCATGTGGCTCCACCTAGTGGACAAAAGTGCAAACCACTGGCCTGGTTTGTCAACTCTTCATACGTATTTGCTGTGACAGTATTTATATATTCCACACAAATATATCAGCTCATAAGCAGCATATTTGTATTAGTTAGTGGAGAATATTAGGTCCTTACACTTTGGTTCAGGAAGCAGTGGAGGTATGTTCATTGTACAGCTGTTGTTCACTGACTCATCAGTCCAAGCAGAAGAGTGACATCAAGTTGTATGCTACATGCTAAATGCTAATACAGCTGCTGTATTGTAGTTGTTGTGGACTTGAAATCCATTGGGGTCTCCCTGCACAGGTTCAAATCCTGCCTGTTTCAGCTCAGGGTGATATGTCATAAACTTGGGGAAGGTCTATTGACCAGTGATCTAACAAAGACAGCAAATAGACTAGGTGTCCACACACAATGAAAAGAGTCATGCAGACCACACTTAATGGTTCTACATTGCATGTGGTGCTGTCCCACCCAGCTAGACAGCATTTGGGTGAGTGGGACAATAATAGCTGTAATAGTTTTAAAAACAATAGTTTAACAAGAGGAAGCCGATTCATTACACCGGTTACATCAAAACAAGACATGACAGATCTCAAGTCACAGCTGTCAGTTCACATTCAATAGTAGTAAAATATATGTATGTTATAGAATTGATGTTGATGAGGCTATTTCTAAAGAAGAACTTTTCATTGCTAAGACAACCCTAAACATATTAGTAAGTCTAACTTTAAATGTATACTTGTTGAAGCAACACAAACCAACTAAGTCAATTCAACACAACACTGTTGAGTAAATTGAATGATCACCAACCTGATACCTAGACCTGACACTAGGTGGCAGCACTCGACTGTGTGACATGCACAGTTCCCCTTTGATGAAGTTGTCCAATTTACTTAATATAGTTACGTCAACATTTTCCACATAACTTAGTTGTGTTCAATCGAAATAACTAAATTATGTGAAGCTAACAAGACTGTGAGTCATTTCAATATAATCTGACATTTATTACACTGACACAACTCAACACCAACTGAACAGCACACATTTCTACGCTGACATAAATGTGGATTGATTAGTACACATGTTAATTAGTTCTTAAAATATGGACTTGAATTGTGCCTTTATTATGAGAATTAATATATAAATATTTATTTCCAAATGTATTTCTGTAGATTATTTATTGTGATACTATATTTTAAAGATCACTGGATCACTGCTGGAGACACACTGCATCATTCTTAGACACATGACTGACAGCAGTAAAGGTGGAGGCTGCTTTTTATGTCCTGGATGTTTGTTTACATATTCAGGTTGAATCTGAATCATTTTATTTTAATGTAACACATTTAATTTATTCAAAAATAAACATTCACAGCTCAGTATTTACAGCGGAGCTAGTTGCAGTTTGGCTGGTGTTGCAGTGGAAACATGCAAATGTTGAGAAACAAAATAGAAGCATGATCTCAGACAGTTTGTCAGCACTAACATCCATAAAGTCAGGACAATCATCCTGCAGGCAAGATGTTCTTAAGCACATGTTTCAGTTATTCTTTGTACTACACAGTTTACACACAGAGGGATCTTTGCTTTGGGTTCCTGCCCACGTAGGTGTGGAAGGAAATGAAAAGGCAGACATGTTGGCTAAGAATGCAATAAAAAGAAAGGTGATTGATTTAGAGATATCATTGATCAAATCAGAATTAAGACCATTATAAAGAAGCACTGCAACAAATCACAGCATCACTGTGTTCCTTTTCTCTGCCCCCCCACTACCACCACCTGTGTTTTAAATGTCTCTGTACTACTGTGTTCCATAGTATTATTTTTATGACACTAACAACAGTACAGTTCCTCTTGTGCAGCATTACAACCAACAGTATAATACTCCTATTGGAGTTGTTAGTTTTTTTATTTTATGGCATTCATGATGTACGATGCAAATAGAGCACTGTACATATCTCAGCTGTATATCTGATCTTATTTCTATTTTTATTCTCTTTTAATTCTAGTTTTTATGCTTCTCTAGTAGCACACTGCATTGTCTTATTATTTGTTCTGCTGCTGTAACAAATCAATTTTCCTCCAGTGATCAATAAAGTCTTTTTTTTATCTATTAAAAGTATTTTAGGAAATTTCTGAAAGCTGAGAGACTTATTTATTAAGCATGTTATAATCACAGGGATGGAACATAGAACATGTCACAGAACAACAACGTCTCTGTTTGAAAAGAGTGCACATTCAACACATAGTGTTTCTAACAGGAGGACACTGACTTCATGACTTGAAGCTACAGATGTGTCCCTCCAGCTTTTCTCTCTCTGCTTCAGCTCATCAGAGCTCTGTGCTTCGTTTATTTACTGTTGAAAACTACGGAGCAGCTGCTGTTATTTCTCAGTTAGCATCAGAGATGCACCGATTGATGGGCCATGACCGGCGTCCGCAAATCAGCAGAGATATGACGATTTTATGCCGGATAAATGCACTCGCGCCCAACCCTTAGTTTAGCTTAGTTTAGCTTAGTTTAGCGTAGTCAATGGAGTTCAGTCTATCCAACATGAGCAACAGTGAGCAAAACACGCGCTGTACATCCGCTGGTGTGTGTGTGTTCCTTAAACGGCTTCTGTTATGATCTGCTGCTATATAGAAAATAGCTGCTCCCTATATAATGGCAGGGAAACACTGGTAAATTTGCAATATGTTGTTGTTCCATAACAATGCACTTTCATGATGTGTATGGTCTGTTTTATAACAATTACAGTAGAGTTATTAGTGTCTGAATGCCCACATTGGGGCACACAGGTTCGGGTCGGGCAGCTCTACTGTAAAGTGGTTTGAAAAAAATCAAATCGTAATCAGCTAAAATCAACATCTTCAAGGACATCTAACAAGTCCAGTTGTCTTGCTTCAAGCTTTTAAATCATTGAGGTTCAGTTTTTGACAAAGGAGCTACTCTCATGGAGATCACATAAACTCTAGGGCTGTAATCTCCCAGGTGACTGGTCGATTTATTAGTCGATATGTTCTGGCTCGACCAAAATTCTGATTTCTCGACTTTTTGTAACATTATTTTTTTATAAGGAGGAATGTACCAAGTGCTAATGGGGGAGTGTTTTCAGAGCACCCGTTTCATAGGTAACAGTCGATCTTTGAACACCCCCCTTGTTTTCACTACTTTGGTTTAGCGCGACCCACTAGAGACAGATTGAAGCATACCAGGCCCTGTGGTTTGCTGAATATTTATTTAGTTTTTTGTCATTTAAGTCAGTCCTTCTCTACCATGTCAGAGACATCTGCAGTGTGGCAGATAATAGACAACAAAAAAAAGTTTGCATCCTGAATTTCCCCCGCGGATCAATAAAGTGTCTGTCACAGCTCAACTACAAACAGGCTGCCCCGTCCATTTAAGCATATGAACACTGACGTATTTCAATATTTTAGTCTAATAAATTGTTTTATAACTTTAGGCCTTTAGACCAGGCTGCATGTTAAGTCTCCCCATCATCCAGACGTCATTCAGAGAAGCTGTGACCCTGTGTTCAGTGTCGCTCTGTGCGCAGGACATGTACTGAGCAATATGATAGTGTCTGTAAATATTATAACATGACAAAAACAATGGTCTAAATATTCCTCAACAGGTTTTGTGCCGATATCACTAAATGAGGGTATATTTTTCGGAAATCCAGAGCTGTGATATGGTGCAGATGGGCGCGATTAAAAATGCTGTCAGAGCCGACAGACTCCAGTGCATAATTAATTTCAGTGCGAAATAATTAGGTTAAAAACAATGTAATAAGCAAATAAATTACTATTCTTTGTAGTCTTTATGTTAATTATAATTTGTTAAACTTTCCTGCTTCAACTTCCCAACAGTAGTCAGGAAGCACAGAGGAACGACACAGCTCCAGAAATGAGCAGCTTTATTCTCTTATTCTTCACGCTGTACATAAATGTCTTGTTTATAAATCACTCCTCTGTAAGCTAACAACTTCTCTCCCACTCCTACACAAATGCACACAGGTCACGGGTATGCGCGCACTGGTACACACACACGTTCCTTAATGACACATATGCCCCCCAGCGATTAGTCGATTTTTAGTAGAAATTTGAGGGTTTCAGTCAACCAAGACTTTCTTTGGTTGATTACAGCCCTAATAAACTTTCTATTTTCTTCTGTCCCTCTGACCTGCAGATCTCCCTCAACAACACAATTGTCAAGTGGAGGATGTTCTGGCTGACCAGCAGCTCTGTGACCAGAAGAACAACTCCAGTCTGGACCAGGAGGAACCAGAACCTCCACAGGTTAAAGAGGAACAGCAGGAAGTCTGCACCAGTCATGAAGGAGAGCAGCATGTACTGAATGAGGAGACTGACCCCTCTATAATGACTTTTGCTTCTGAAAGTAGCCAACCAGAAAAACAATCCCTAAAATGTAAACCTTGTGGAAAATCCTTTACATGTCAGTCAAAACTTAATAGACATCAGAGAATTCACACAAAACCATTTTCTTGCAATACATGTGGGAAATGTTTTGGTGGCAATTATGAGTTGGTTCGCCATATGAGAACCCACACAGGAGAGAAGCCATATTCTTGCAAAACATGTGGGAAATATTTTAGTCAATTTCATCATTTAACTTTCCACATGAAAGTCCACACAGGTGAGAAGCCATTTTCTTGCAAAACATGTGGGAAATGTTTTGGTGGAAATTATGGGTTGGTTCGCCATATGAGAACCCACACAGGTGAGAAGCCATATTCTTGCAAAGCATGTGGGAAATGTTTTCGTCAATCTAGTGATTTAACTCCCCACATGATAACCCACACAGGTGAGAAGCCATATTCTTGCAAAACATGTGGGAAATGTTTTGGTGGAAATTATGGGTTGGTTCGCCATATGAGAACCCACACAGGTGAGAAGCCATATTCTTGCAAAGCATGTGGGAAATGTTTTCGTCAATCTAGTGATTTAACTCCCCACATGATAACCCACACAGGTGAGAAGCCATATTCTTGCAAAACATGTGGAAAATGTTTCAGTCAAAATTCTCATTTAGCTGTCCATATGAGAACTCACACAGGTGGAAAATCACTCAGTGACATACAGCCAAACAGGTGAACCATCTGAACCATCTGTGTGGATAAGTTTCTTGGGAGGTTTTGCTTGAAGAATGATCAAGTAGTTACAAAATACACATATTCTGCTTCTATGGACTAAAGCTCAAGGTGTATGTGTATGTATACGACAGCGTGCACCAGTTCCCACTAATATCCAGCAACTTCGCACAGCCATTGAAGAGGAGTGGACCAACATTCCACAGGCCACAATAGACAATCTGATAAACTCTATGCGAAGAAGATGTGTTGCACTGCATGAGGCAAATGGTGGTCACACCAGATACTGACTGGTTCCGAGTCCCCAGACCGCCAATATAGCAGAAACAAAATGCACATTTCAGGGTGGCCTTTTATTGTGGGCAGTTTGAGGTACACCTGTGCACTAATCATGATGTCAGATCAGCATCTTGATGTGGCACACCTGTGAGGTGGGATGGATTATCTCAGCAAAGCAGAAGTGCTCACTATCACACATTTAGACAGATTTGTGAACAATGTTTGAGAGGAATGGTAATATTGTGTATCTGGAATGAAGTTTAGATCTTCAAGTCCATCTCATGAAACATGGGAGCAAAAACAAAAGTGTTGCGTTTATATTTATGTTGAGTGTAAGTCCCGGACCAGAACAGCAACACCCGCCGGTGTAAAGATGAGACAGGTGTACGTAAGCCGATCCCGTCGCCACCACTGCTGCAGATCAGAGAGCAGTGTCAGCACAGGGAGATCTAATTTAATGACAGGGATGCGGCATCTTACCGTGCCAACGCCACAGGTGGAATCAAGGTAACAGAGGACGTCAGCCCCGCCGCACACACGCCGCCACCACGCTCGCTGTAAAAGTCATGCGGTATTGATTTCAGTTCCCCTGGTACACAGGCACAACAAACCGAGCCTACCTGGATGCACAAACACCACGGCCCCACGTTCACCGCAGCCAGCTACCGCTGCAAGCTTCTGCCGCACAGGAGGAAGGAGAGAGAGACAGGCGCGCAGCCAGCTGCCTGCTTAAATAGCTGTAGCACCGCCCCACAATCAGCACGCAGGCTGGAAGGAGATAACTCACCTGGTCACACCAGCATTCTAGGATCTAAGCTACAACATCCACAACCTTGACCCTACATTGCACAACACAATACCACCCAGACCCTCAGTCAGTCAATAGTCAGGGCACGTTGGTGCACGGTAAATTCAACCGGAACCAAATTCCTGGTAAGATTTCCAACACAGAGAGTCACTTGAAATCCTGCCCGTTGGGGTTCTGGAGACACCGCATAACACTGTTTGAGTGTTTGGCCAAACCTAAAACAAGTCCTTTGACATTTCAAAACACCTGAAAACCACACGTTAGAACACCTACAGTTTCAAAAGGTTTTACAGTACCTCGACATCTGCAATACACTTTTGGTGCGGTCTGAGAGAGAATACTAAACCAGTTGCTGTAGACCACGCTGGCAGGCAGATGCTTCAGGGTGATCTTCATCTGCATAGGAGAGGACAGACCATTTTTAACAGTAACCTTCCTTTTGTTAATTGCCGTTGACAATCTGTGACACGGAGTTCATCGCACCTGGTTGAAAAAACTGCAGTGGCCACCGAATCCTTCAATTTCTTCCAAGGTCTATGGGGGATAAAACGGTCACAAAGCAATATTGTAAGTAAGTTGCTCAGGTAAGATGCATTACCATGACTTGCAGACTGAATAACTACACATCCAGGCTTCTAAGGTCACACAGCAGTAAGGCACCCATCTTCACTGGTAGGATGTGAAATTCACACTTCAAGGTGACGAATCAGTGGTCCTGTGAAGCAAAAAAAAAACTGTGGTAAGGAATAATGTTCACTGAAAGGACGTAAGATAAGTTACAAACAGTACTTTACTCGCAGAAATCCAGCCTTCCAGGTGACGAATCCCTGGTCCTGCAAAGCAAAAAAACCACAGCAGTATGGTAAGTGTCTTCACTGGCAGGATGTATTCAGTTGCAGACATATTACCTCACTTGCAGACATCCAGGTGTCCACTCAGTGGTTCTGTGTAACAATAAAGTCAGAGTGGTAAGCAGGCATCTTCACTGGAAGCATGTGTAGAGAACAGTTGCAGACATGTTACCTTCCTCGCAGAAATCCAGCCTTCCAGGTGACAACATCAACCGTTCTGTGAAGATGAAAACGGCCATGAACGCACTCATATTTCCTCCAACAGCCCACTGTTCTGTTAAAGCCCTCCAGTGCTCAGACAGGAACCTCCAAAAAGCCCATTTACAGCTAAATAGTAATATAAAGCACCCATAGTGGCTGTGAGGACTGCACTAACACAGCTGTGCTGACACTACACTACACTACCAACTCCATACATACAGGAGAAGTGCACAAAAGAAAATTACATTTTACCCACGACTCCCAGCTACAGCTAAACTTTTTTTAGGAAGCATAGCTTGTTTTAACAATTTACTGTTGTCGCATTTTGTACGCTACAACTACTTGACGTATTTTACATAGTTAAAGGGAACACTGGCACTTTACCTCTCCTTTAACATATTCTATCTTTAAGTTAATGTACTGAAATATCCTGCCTAGTTTAGACACTGACACCTTAATCTGTCTTACTTCTATAAACTACTTTTATTGATGTTGTAGAAGACTCTCGTCATCCAAGTCATAATTCGTAGAGAAGGTCGAAATTAACCTAAACTACTATTATTGTTACGCTCTGTTAAACACCAACGACGCACGTCTTATCTAATGAACCTCATTTTGCCACCATTAAAGGTGTTATACGCAACATATAAACTTCACTTTTAGGACGCCAGGTTTGAGCCTCTACACTACCGCTTTGACTGGTTTGCCTGCTAAACTGTGCTATTTAATATGTCGATTCAGTTTTAACGTGTCCTTTGCTGTCACCATTTTTATGGCATTGCTTAAAAACTGGTCAAGGCTGCCAGTTTTGTAGCATTACACTGTATTCATTCCCCCCTTTGGGTGTTGCCCATTCACAGTCAACAAAAAAAATCTCCATCAATCAAACCCAATCCATCAAACCACCAAAGACCACAGAAGCACATGGTAAGACACAACAACAAACCCACAACACAGAACCACCACAACAACAACAACAACACTAACCAGATGCCGGCATCCACACACCCCCTAAACAACAACCACAACCTCCTAAACAACTGTTGTCACTAAACACTAATTTAATCTACTAAATTCTACCTTAACTCTCTACTACTAATTTTATATTATATATAAATCTATATATTATTATAGTTAGATGGCAAAGCAATGCAACAACTATGTTAATTTATCTAATTACACTATGAATAATATAGTTTTTATCACTAAATAATTATACCGCCTGCATGAGGGAATAAAATATGAGGTGAAAAACAAAAAAAACAGGCCATAGAGAAAGAACAAGAAAACCGATAACCTGGCACAGCGGGACATGAAGACGTCTCCTCAGACCACAGGCAGGGCCTGGCACTGGTGCTGTGATCGTCAGCTGAGGACGACAAAATAGACCATTTTTAACAACACATAATCTGCAATGCAGAGTTAAAACACTGCAAACATGAGGTGAACATGAGTAAAACAAAACGCTGATGGTGCAGATGTAGTTGTAGGCCTCGTAAGTATTCGCAGTTGAGGACAGTGGCAGAAGGACCGGAGAACACGGCCAACATGCCTGACGTTGCCACTGTTCCTCCTCGCAAGTTGCTACTTTTATCTGAGCGCTAATCCTCTGCCAAAGAGCGTACCTTTATCTGCTAGGCAGGGACCTCTAGCTGATCTCTTCACAGGACAGCAGCTGAACAAAAACAGCAGATTCTTTAGGTTAGTGTGTCCTAGTGTGACCATCACCAGGGAAACAGCCAGGAAACATCCACTCCCCTTGTTGAGTTCAACCTACTGCGATGTCTCCCAGAAAGCACCAAGGGAGGCCTTCAAGGCCTGAAGAGGGGGAGGACACAATTTACAACTACATTAGGCTTGAAACAAAAGACAACTTCATGATGACTTAAGTAAATGAAAACAAGCAGACAGTACCTGTAGTAGCTTGGACCCACCTCTGCAGTCTGTGCATTGTTCCTGAGCTCTGCGCCATGTGCTCTGATTATCACTGCTTTCAGGTGTGTCTCTGGAACTGCTGCATTTCTCCTGTTCACCACTAGATGGCGACAAACGTTCTTAGTTTGGAAGCATTGACTTTATACTGATATTAATAAAACATTTGAATGTAACACTTCTTAGTATCAACTGAACAAATTAATACTGCTTCCCTCTTATCTTTGTGTTCCCTCCTTCAACTCAAAACAAGCCATTTTGTGTGTTTTTTTCCCAATTTTCAGCACCACCCCTTATAAAATCAGAATCAGAATCAGAATCAGAATCATGTTTATTGCCATGTAAGTGAAGGGGGTTCACATTACTAGGAATTGGCCTTAGTGATTGGTGCATGCAAAGAACATATAATAAATAACATGCAATAAGATAAAAACTAAGATAAAATGAAGTAAATAAACTACAGTAAGGCTAAATTTACATGGCAGACATGAAATTGGTGATTAAAGGGTTAAAATCCTGGGGGGAAAATGATTTTTTCACTACTGTTGATTAGAACTGAAGTTAATTAAAAGGTCTATGCAAAAAAACTTCAAAAAAATATTTATCTGATACATTTTTAAAACCGTTAAAGTTAGGGGACGTTTTTGTCCCGAACAACACATAAGGGTAGTGTTTGCGAACAGTCCATGAGGGTTAAACACCAAGCTTCAGTACTTCCTCCACCGCTGCTGATGACTGATCACAGGTGTGAACAATCAGCCGGTGACGAGTGGAGCAGGAGCAGCTGCCCATGCTGCAGAGACACAAACAGCAGCAGCGCTCTGTGACCCATGTCCACTCTGTGTGTCCTCCCAACAGTCTTCCTCATGTGCCGTCTCTGCTCATGTCTTTATCAGGACAGCAGTCAGGTCCAGCCCTCTGGGGGATTTCTGCTCTCACTTTTTAACTCTGATTTCCTGATAGCAGCACTCACACAGCTCAATGCTGAAGAATCAAATCCTTTCATAAATATGCACTGCAGCCAATACAGCCAGAAAACATTCACCCCTTCACTCAAACACACACACAAAGAAGGACAAAAATACCAACAACAACAACCAGGAAGTGCCCAGACCATGACACTCAGTCCATGTTAGACACACAAATGTTCTCTTGCTGCCTCATATATCCATCCACTGACAGTTACCATGGTAACCAGGTCATCAGTGTTATTCAGCTCACCTGTCAGTGATCAGAATGTTATGATTGATTGGTTCATGTTATCATCTATTATCATATACTGTTACAACATCATAAAGATTATTCATAGACATTTATTGTATATATGTACATACACATTTTATAATGGACTGTAAATACAGTATGTCAGCTCTTCATATTTGCAGTATGTATGTTCCAGCTCATGAGCTCAGCTCTGGTTCAAAGCCTTGGTCCTCCACTCACTGTGATCCTTTGTTGTACCAGGTGTAGTTTTGGTGGCTACACATGTGTTCAGAAACTATTCTGTTGTAGCAGATGAGCTTCTTCTGTGGTGTTTCTGCCTCCTTCTGGCTTTAGTCAGACTGTTTCTCTTACAGTCCGTTCATTCCTACAAGCCACAGCCCTCATCTGTGATGCAGGGAGCCAAAGGTGACAGGAACAGGTTACACTTACCAAAATAAAAGTCTGTGTGAAGTACTTTTTTAAATACCTGATATAGCGTAGATTGGTCAAAATCAAACTTCCATAAACTTCAACAATTTTTTTCTCTTCTAGATTTCTTAACAGTACTGTTTAGCACTTCCCAGTTTTGTATATTTTGTCTATGTCCAACTAATTTCTGATGATATACCTTCTTGTTATTTCTAAGAATACTCTTAGTCAGAATTTTGGTAGATTATTGCCAATTAATACGTCCTAATACACCAGAGGCTATACAAATGTTACATGCCAGTTTGAGGAAATGACAAAGTGCAGAGATGCAGTGCACCTTTTCAGACTGAATATGTCTCAGCATGTGTTGCCTCCTGACAGACAGCTAAAATAGTTTTAAAGAGATTAGTTTAACAAGGGGAAGCCAATTCATTACACTGCTCCAATAAAAAAATGAAATGAATTTGTTTTTTTATTTTTTGTAGACACGTACACAATTCAACATGACAGATTTCAGTGACAGGGAATATGTTGTTATGCTTCAAGTAAACTTGGTTCAAAATCTGTGCATACAGCCATCAACTGTACGAGCAGACCCTGTTTATGTGCAGCGATCTCGATCTCCCACCTCATCTTACATTGCAGACACCGCTTTTCACACTCACAAAACTGTGAGCAAAAGGAAGCGATGTTGTGCTCTGTCCTCTCATGTCTGTCTCTGAGATGGGTCTGTGTGGGTTCTCATGTGGTGAGTTAGATGACCAGAAGTACGAAAACATTTGCTACATGTTTTGCATGAAAATGGCTTCTCACCTGTGTGGGTTCTCATGTGGCAAGTTAGATTACCAGACATACTAAAACATTTGCCACATGTTTTGCATGAAAATGGCTTCTCGCCTGTGTGGGTTCTCATGTGGACAGTTAACTCACCAGAGTGCATAAAACATTTGCCACATGTTTTGCAAGAATATAGCTTCTCACCTGTGTGGGTTCTCATGTGGCAAGTTAGATTACCAGACATACTAAAACATTTGCCACATGTTTTGCATGAAAATGGCTTCTCGCCTGTGTGGGTTCTCATGTGGACAGTTAACTCACCAGATTGCGTAAAACATTTGCCACATGTTTTGCAAGAATATGGCTTCTCACCTGTGTGGGTTCTCATGTGGCAAGTTAGATAACCAGACATACTAAAACATTTGCCACATGTTTTGCAAGAATATGGCTTCTCACCTGTGTGGGTTCTCATGTGGCAAGTTAGATTACCAGACATACTAAAACATTTGCCACATGTTTTGCAAGAATATGGCTTCTCACCTGTGTGGGTTCTCATGTGGCCAGTTAGATGCCCAGACATACTAAAACATTTGCCACATGTTTTGCATGAAAATGGCTTCTCGCCTGTGTGGGTTCTCATGTGGCGAATTAAATCACCAGATCGTATAAAACATTTCCCACATGTTTTGCAAGGAAATGGCTTCTCACTTGTGATAATTCTCTGATGTGCCTTACTTTTCCTCTTACATGAAAATGGTTTTACACAAGGTTTACATTTTAGAATTTTTTTTCCTGGAGGACAGGTATGAGAGAGAATCACGTCACAGCTTATTTCTGATTTGATATGATTACTTTCGGAAGCAGAAGTCACTATAGAGGGCTGAGTCTCTGCATTCAGTACATGCTGCTCTCCCTCATGATTGCTGCAGTGAACCTGCTGTCCCTCTTTAACCTGTGGGGGTTCTGGTTCCTCACAGTTCAGACTGCAGTTCTTCTCCTGGCAACAGAGCTGCTGATCAACTAAAATCAGCTCTTCCTCATAATTGTATTGGTGAGCGAGATCTGGAGGATTAAAGCAAACCAGAAAACAGAATGTGATGATCAGAAATACATTACAGTTCAAAACAATTGCAACCTCCACAGTTCAAACAAGTAACATGACATTAGCATAGTGAATGCACACAGGCAAACATTTTGTTTGTGTATGTAGTTTGAACGTAGCATGTGAGTTCAACATTTCAGCTAAATCTACCCTGCTTGGGTCTTCAATTGCTGCACGCACGTTTACTTCTAATTCAGCTGCTGTAGCCTACAATTCACGGCAGGTAAAGTGTATTAGAAACTGCCTGACACATGTCAAGCAATCTTTTTCAGTTAATATAGTTTTTATTGAGGTTATTTAAAAACACATATAGCGAACAGACTTTTTTTTTTTTATTTCATGCTGGTTCATGCTTAAACTGGTATGAGCCAGTCCTGATGTGTTTCTGTTTGTTTTTGTAATTTTATCACGTTAAGAGCGCAGCATTGTGCAGCCTTTATGTTAGAAGTTACGCACGGTAATAAAAACACTTGTCCGGTAAACTGAAAACCTGCTGGTCACGTTTTCCACTGCAAAGTTTTTCTAATGGAAACAATTAAAATGATAAATGTAGGCTCACACGGTACCAAACTTTTGGCTTGTGCCTGCACCGCTCAGAAACTAAATACCGTCTCAGCAGTGTTCTTCTAAGGGACCCGGTCACAGGTGCGACTACGGCTCGCTCTCTCTCTCTCTCTCTCTTCCTCGCTGTCACGTCATGTTCATAAACTTTATCAAACGTCTCCAAACATAAAATACATTATACTACTGAAGTAAAACTGAAGATTCAACCACACAAGGCATCAAATAAAATATATTTAATATTTGATCCTTATCTTCTATATAAGCGGATTGCATTTTTTTATTGACGGTATTAAAAATGATACCGTCGCTACCTGTGTGCCCCGCTGGTATACCTTAATACCTTAATATCGCCCAACCCTATTGTGCATTGTTTGAATGTGCTAAATAAATATTTTCAATTGCTATATTCTTTGAAACATTAATATTAAGTTGTGTATTTGCAATGCCTTGATTTTAGTCAGGTTAGTACACAGTTATAGTGGTTTGTTTCGGTATTTCGGTTTTGGGTCTTGGATTCCTCATTTTCGTTTCGGCCAAGAATTTTAATTTCGGTGCATCCCTAGTATTATTAAAAATAAAATGTATAATTAACCTGCTATATGAGATCTGCATACAGCTAAAACCAGAGGTGGGTAGAGTAGCCAAATTTAAAATTTTAAGTAAGAGTAAAAAAGTACTGGGTGAAAAAACTACTCAAGTACTGAGTAAATGTTAGAGTAACATTTATTCTTTGTATTGATTTATGGTAATCAGACAAAAGTAAAATAAATAAAATGAAAACATGGTCAGGTGGTCACAGCTATTCTTCCGCTGCTTCACTTGGCTGAGGCAGAAAGATGCATGTATCGAGTAGTGAGTCCACGTTTGGCCAATGTAGCGGAGTAAGAGTAGTGTTATTTACTTACAAATTTACTAGAGTAAAAGTAAAAAGTATCAGACATTAAAATGACTCATATGAGTACATTTTTCCCAAAAAGTTACTCAAGCAAACGTAACGGAGTAAATGTAGAGCGTTACTACCAGTGTTAATTTTGTTGACGAATCATTTTCGTCATAGTTTTCGTTAACAACCTTTTTTTGCTGATAAAAATGAGACGATGATAACTAAATAAAAACTAACGCACTGTGCCAAAAACGAAGACGAAGTGTATTGACACTTTTGTCAACGAATAGAAACGAGACGAAAATATTGATGGAGACGAGATCCAATGAGAGCAAATTTTGTTTGTGGAAGGGAGGGACCAATAAGGAGACGGCGGCAGAGAGCCAATCAGAAGTGATCTCTCTGCGTAAGGACCCTGCGATGCTGGAAGAAGGCGTACTCATGCATGGTAACGCAACACAGGAGAAGAACAGACACACGGGCACGTTTGATGTCAACAAACAAGATGGTTTGCAAACCACGTGGAGCGACTATCAGCGCTAAAAAAACAATAAACATGAAGCGACATTTGCAGACGAGTGAGCTGCACGTGTATCTTTGAACTTCTGTTCAAAGATACACGTGACAAAATCTATCTAAAAATGAAGACACCACTGCTGATGGTTTTACAGCATGCGCACTGTTTCTAAGTTGTCACTGAAGTGTTTTGCTGTAGTTATGGAGTATTCATGAAGAAGGTCATGACTGAACAGTGTATTCAGGGAGAGCAGCTCACTGTTCTCTGGTTCTTCTGTGTAAATCAGAAATTGCTGCCAAAATTAACACTGGTTACTACCCACCTCTGCCTGGTTAATTGTGAAGCAGTGCACTTAACTTTTGTGCTCGTGCACCTAAGAAAAAAAGTTAGTCTAGAGCCCAGTTTTCGTCACTAAGCCTAATATAAACGTAGCACAGAGCTCAGATTTTATATTAGAACCCTACAGGAGTCACAGGATTCACTGCTTGTTTGTAGGTTCACATACCTATTCTGTGTAACCGTATCTCAGGTGTCAGGATAATGTTCAGCAGTGGGTCCTGATGGTTGATCTCTTCTTTGTATTGGATGACAGTCGGGTCAAAGTGGTCCAGACTGGAACTTTTGTCCTGGTTACAGAGCTGCTGGTCAGACATGATCTCTTCCTCCTTACAGTCATGTTGTTGAGGGAGACCTGGAGGGACAAATGGACACAAAGACGAATGTGATGATGGAAACATCTAAAACCTGGAACAACCAAATGAATTAATGCAACATTAAAATACAGAAACAGAAAATATAAACATTCAGGTTCTGATGGAGACTGACTGATATGGAAAGGATTTTCCACAAATTTTACATTTTAGAGACATTTTACCTTGAGGAGCGTTGTGAGAGAGAACCATGTCATGGTTTGGTTCTGGTCCATCATAAGCAGCAGTTACTATAGAGGGATCAGTCTCCTCTTTCAGTTCATGCTGCTCTCCTTCATGACTGGTGCAGACTTCCTGCTGTTCCTCTTTAACCTGTGGAGGTACTGGTTCCTCCTGGTCCAGAATGGAGTTCTTCTTCTGGTTACAGAGCTGCTGGTCAGCCAGAACATCCTCCACTTGACAACTGTGTTGTTGAGGGAGATCTGCAGGTCAAAGGTCAGAAGAAAACAGAGAGTTGATCTCCATGACAGTAGCTCATTTGTCTGAACCTCAGTGATTCATCCAGGTCATTTCCTTTGAAAAGCTTGAAGCAGGACAACTGGACTTGTTAGAGTTCCTTGAAGATGTTTAGCTGCTCCTACAAGCTGCTTCAAGCCTCTGAACAGTTCAGCACCTTCTTATACTAAAACTAATGATACACTTAAAGCTTTTTGTTTTTACAGTTGGTTTCACTTTTTGGTAACATTAGAGCCTTTGTTTAGATATTTATTCAGAATACAGTTTATTCACATACAGTCCACAGCAGCTCTCATTAACCCTTCAGAGTGCTGAAGTAAAAAACTGGTCACACCTTTACTGTCACATCATGTTTAGTTAGTTAGCAGCACAAACATGTTCATCTCTCCAGTTTCAGACTGCATGGTCTCCTAAATATACACATTGTGCTTCTGATCAACAGTAATCTGTTAATATGATTTGTCTTCTATAGAAGCTGTTTAACCCTAACTAGGAATGCCAGATTCGGATTTCCAGGTTTTGATTGAGTTTGACCTGCTGCTACTGATTTTAGCTGATTACGATTTCATTTTTTCAAACCACTTCACAGTGGAGCTGTAATCGGGCCTTTTTTCTATCTTTAGATCAAATAGAACAGAAAATTCTCAATCAGCTTTTCACTAATATAATGTGTGCTAACAGAATCAGAACAGGTGAACAGACACTCTTCAAGTCTGCCATTATATAGGGGAGCAGCTATTTTCTATACAGCAGCAGATGATAGCAGAAGTCATTTAAGGTCACATTTCCTATAGAACAGGTCATTACCTTGTTCTTTTATCAAACAAACTAAAATGCCTTATGTTGTTTATCTTATTTGACAGGCAGCAAATCATTAATTAATTCACCGATTAAATGTAACTTCATACTGTCTGCACATAGGGCGCACAGAGTGTACACACACGTGTGCGCACACTCCCACAAGGATATAGAGCGTATGTTGTTTTGCTCACTGTTGCTCATGTTGGACAGACTCCATACACTCAGGTCTTCACATGTCCTCCCCCAGTTCTGCACCAAATGGGGTCAGCTCAGCTGCTGTTGATTTGACCTTATAAGGTACTGGTCAGGACTGAGAATCAGGGGAAAAGCAGGAAGGAAATGGCAGTGGGTGATCATAAACCTGAGATGAAAACACACTTCCCCCAGGAGAATAATTACTTTCAGTGAGAGAGTGATTTTATGATGCGCCATTAAAGCTTACACCTCTCACTGTTTTCTCCACAGTTACTACTTCCTTAAATCTCATAGGTTGTGAGTCAGATCTGGGGATGATCAGGGGGTGAAAGACAGGAGAAAGGAAACTCATCGGAGGGGGTGGTAAACTGGGCTCTAGGAAGCACTCAGGAGACAAACACATTCCTCCTGTCAAGATCTGGATTTACAACCTTAGCTTGATATGAACCAGAGCAACTGGGGGAGGGAGTGAGTTACAAAACTAAGTTATATGAGAACAATGGAATTCCACACTTCTTCAGTATCCTTGACTTAATTTGATTTTCTATAAAACTTACTAACACATAAACAGTAATAAAAACACATTATAGTATAGAGTAATAAACACTTAAAAGAATGAATACTTCATGTTAGGGACACACTTCTAGATATGTGAACCCACACTGCATGATAACACCGTGCAGAATCAAATCTTTCACCCTTCAGAAATAACAGCAGCTGCTCAGTAGTTTTCAACAGTAAATAAACGAAGCACAGAGCTCTGAGGAGCTGAAGCAGAGAGAGAGAAAAGCTGGAGGGACACATCTGTAGCTTCAAGTCATGAAGTCAGTGTCCTCCTGATAGAAACACTATGTGTTGAATGTGCACTCTTTTCAAACAGAGACGTTGTTGTTAAGTGACATTGTCATGTTTACATACCTATTCTGTGTAACTTGATCTCAGGCTTCAGGAGGAGATCCAGCAGTTTGCGCTGACGGTCCATCTCTTCCTCGTACTGGACGATAGTTTGTTCAAACACTCCCAATATTTCAGCAGCAGCAGCAGTTAAAGCTGAATCCATACTCCGCGAGACAAAGAACTTTTTCACCCCTGCAGACGTTACGCCCACAAAATGACGTCACTTTTTGTCTGACCGCCGCTGTTCCGGGCTGAACTTTTGTCTTTCAAGGCTGTGCGGCAACCATGCTGTGATTGGTCGGAATTTATTGTGGGCGTGATGAAAGTGGAGAAGCGCAAGAGCCTCTCCAGGTATATAGGTAGGTGTATAAACAGCGCTGATTCAACAGATTTAATTAATTCAACAATGGATGTTTTTGAGGAGCAGCTTGCCGAGGCAGTGAGGCGATACGAGCATCTCTACAATACATCGCTGAGGACCTACAAAGACACGCTGATGGCCAACAACTCCTGGAAGCAGATAGCAACGATACTTTGCACAGAAGAGAGTGTGTGTCGCAAAAAGTGGCGCTACCTGCGCGACAGATTTGCAAAGGCAAAACGCCGTGTGCAGAATAGTAAAAGTGGTGATCCCGGTGGCAAGAAATTCCCTGTAGTATACGTATAGTATGAGGAGTTCTGCACACACACGTCTCGCGGAGTATGGTACCTCAGTGCGGAAAATACCTTTTTTTTTATCTTTTACCACCCGTGGAGCGCGTTCTCCGCACTTTGTCTCGCGGAGTATGGAACAGCCTTTAGCCGCTCGCTGATAAAACCTCTCAGAAACTCAGCAGCAGCCATTCAGATGTGATAAAACACTCACAGTAGTTACAATTCTGTTCAGCTTCTGCTGTCGCTGTGCTCGTCTTTGTTTTCCTCTTCCACTTCCTACTTCTCTCATTCTTCTTCTTCAGTGTATTGGCGGTTGGCTGCCAGCTTGCAATTACATTACCGCTACCTGGCGGACTGGAGTGTGAACAGTTGATTCGACATTTTTTTCTGTCCTGTCCCTGTGATTAAGATCATACGACTTCATAAATAAGTCTCTCAGTTTTCCAGAAATTTCCCCTAAAATACTTTTAATAGATAAAATACGACTTTATTGATCCCTGGATGAAAATTGATTTGTTACAGCAGCAGAACAAATAATAAGACAATGCAGAGTGTGCTACTAGAGAAGCATAAAAACTAGAATTAAAAATAAAAGAGAATAAAACAGAAATAAGAATAGCCATGAGATATTGATGCAGAATCTCAGTCACAATCCTTATATCCTGCCACAATGTCTACTGCTTTGATCACCATTTGCTAATAACCTAATATGCACCCCTTGTTGTCTGCCCCATTGATCAAGGTTGACTCATACACAGCCTTTGTTAGAGCATCACAAAGCGTCTGGAATCCATCCCCACCCCCTAGTGCTTTTTTCTCTTAATCAGAACCTGAATATTTATGAATATTTTCTGTTTGTTAGTATTGTTATGTTGCATTAACTAGGGGCGTGCCCGATTTCACAAATGTTCAAAAATCCATTCTTTTAATAACAATAGTGCAGAAAGGGAAAAAAATGGCACATATCCACCCGGACGTTTTAGGAGAAGGACCTCAGTCCAAGAGATGATCAGAGTCAGAAACATTTTATTAAATTCAGGGGGAAATGACTTACAAGAATAAAAAAAAATCAAATAAAATTCTAAACAATAATAAACATTCAAGATAAATCCAATGCAAATCAAGTCATATATAATACAACATGATGCGACACCCGCCAGTGTGCGATTTCTTTACCTTTTTGACCCCAGGTAGGCCAACTATGGAGAATTCAAGGAAAAGAAAACAGAACGTTCAATGCTACATGGGTAGATTCATTTGCTTTCACTGCTGATGAGAACGGTTTACCAATGTGCTTAATATGTAATGAGAAACTAGCTAACAACAAAAAGTCAAATGTCTCAAGACATTGCAGAACAAACACGCAGCCTTTGCTCAAAAATATCCGGATGGAGATTAGAGGAAAAAAAGCTGTTTCGGAACTGATGCGGAAGGCTGATCTGAGCAAAAATTACTTCAATAAGTGGATGAAGTCAGCAAAGTTAAGTACATATGCTAGTTTTGTTGCCACTCTGGAAATACTCAGGCATGGGAAGCCATTCACAGATGGAGAATATATAAAAGAATCCTTCATTAAGATTTCAGAACATCTATTCACAGACTTTAAAAACAAGAGTGAAATTGTACAGAAAATCAGGGATATGCCCCTCTCTGCAAAGACTGTCAAAGACAGAAGACTGAAGTCATCACCAGACAACAAATTAAAGACATCAATTCAGCTGTGGCCTACTCAATCGCCTGTGATGAATCTAAAGACAAAGGTGATATTGAACAAATAGCGCTTGTTACGACCCTGGCTGCCGATATGTAAACTCTGCTGGGCCACAGGAAGAAATGGTTGAGTTAATACCATTAAAAGGCCAAACACGGGGGGAGGATGTCTGTGAGGCTGTCTTGAATTGTATAAAAGCCAAAGGAATAAACACTTCCCAGAAGGCTGCTCTTGCTCAGAATCACAAATGGCGTGACATTGAAAACCTCCCCAAATCAGATAAACTTGTGTTCGAAACTTGGAATGCTATCCCCGACATTTATGTGAACATGAAAAAGTTTGCGCTTGGAGTCCTGTCGATCTTTGGATCCACATATGTATGTGAGCAGGTGTTCTCCAACATGAACTGTATATAAAAACAAACATCGCACACGCCTCACAGATGACAGCTTACAATCCTGTGTGAAGATGAAGGTACCGCATACAGCCCCGATGTGCAGACGCTGTGTGCTGAGGTTCAGGAGCATAAGTCCCATTGATCAAGTATGATAAATATTTTAATTACCTATTATTTTGTATATATTCATATTTTTTCATTGTTCACTGAAATAGTTAATGTTGTGAAAAGGTCATAGCAATTAAATAAAGAGGTGTTTGTTTCAAGTAACACAAGTTAAAACTGTGCCTGTTTTTATTGCACTTCAAACCTTAATATATTTCATAACGGTTATAATGTAAACAAATGAGTGACATTCTGACATCAGCATCTCAGTGCACACTTCACTCCCTAATACAACTGAGACACTGCCCCCTAGTGGACAGTAACTGATGTGTTTAAAGCATTGAAGAGTGAAAAACACACAATCAAAGATGGACACAAATGTGTTTAAATCAATAACTGTTTTATTGATTAAAAACAGAGACACACTCGAACAGAAATCTGTCATATTATTTTTGATTTATTTTACCAGGTAGGTCAGGAAGAACTTAACAATACTCTACTTTGATTAATAAACTCTTGTTCATTAATAAACATGTAGCAACTCATGAAGCCGCTCACACCATCCATATCAGTACATATGCAATAAAGATGGAGGTCACACCACACGTCCTCCTGAGCTGCAGAGTTTTCTCCTTTTCCAGATCAGGACTGCAGTGACACAAACTACCAGGAGGAGGAGCAGTCCCAATCGTACTCCATTTCCTATGCTGTGATCGATCTCTGCAGAAGACAGAATTTACATTACATTTTGTTTTGTGTATGTTTGTGTCTTTTTTCAAATTAAAGGCCCTGTTGTGTTGGTTTGACTCTCACGTTGATCAGACAGTTACTTTATATGTCTGTCAGCACTATGGAGCCTCCTACACAGATCAGTGAGTGGTTGCATGGTGACAGTGTCGCACTAAGTTACACTGGGCTGTAACACAGTGTCAAAGATCAATTTACCTTCACAAACACAACCTGGAAAATCTGTTCTCCATTTAACCCTTCTTCTGTAAACCTTATGAATCACAGAGGACAGAGGGGTCTAATGTGCAGAGACTAACAAGACAAACAACCGTTTGTCTGCAAAACAGAGCCCCACACTTTGTATACTTTTTTTATTTTGTAGTTTTGTTGCATTTATAGTTCTAGTTTGACTGTGTGGGTTTGTAGTCACTGCTCTCCCTCTCCTTTCGGGTGTCTTGTCTTCTCTCCTCCTCCTGGTGATTACCTGCTCCACCCTGATGTGTCTCACCTGTGTCTCATTGTCTCTCCCTCCCCTCTGTATACCATGTGTGTGTTCTGCACTGTGAGCTGTGAGGTCTTATATAGACAGGTCTGTGTCTTTCCTAATCAAGTCCAATCAGTATCATCAAGCTGAAACACAGCTGGACTCAAATGAAGGATGATCAGAAGAAATGGAAGCACCTGAGTTCAATATATGAGTGTCACAGCAAAGGCTCTGAATACTTTGGACCATGTCATATATCATATATATATATATTTATAAATCTGCAAAAATAATGCAAAAAAATTACAAATACAGTGTTTTTCTGTCAATATGGGGTGCTGTGTGTATGGACTTACATTATTTGATTATTTAATGGCTGCAATATGACAAAGAGTGAAATATTTAAGGGGGTCTGAATACTTTCCGTACCCACTTTATATATATAATATTATTTTATATAGTGTACATATATTATATATAGTATAGAGTAATGTTGAATGTCATCATTGTACGTCAGTACGCCACCTCAACTCCATCAACCCTTGTAACACCAACCAACTCCACTTTTTTTCTTCATCCAACATTTCAATTGATTAAAAGAGAAAGAATCTCAGATTTACTGTTGGTCCTGATCTCCGCTCTGTCCAGTCTGGTGATGATGTCCACCTTTACCCCAGAGAGCTGAAACACACACTCATATGTCTTCCACTCCTCAGCTGGAACTGATGAGAAATCCATCTCAACACTCATCTGGAAGGTTCCATCATGGTTGGGGAGGATCTCTCCTTTGTCCACACCTTCATGAATCTCCTCTCGATCTTTGCTCCAGAACAGTTCAGCTCTGTTTGGGTAGAAACCTGTAGCGTGGCAGCTGATGGGACAGGAGGACTTCTTCTGGAGGAGAGACACTGAGGGACGAACTGAGGGAAAAGACAAAGAAGTTAATAACTACACACTGATGTAATGATTAGTTTGATATTTTTAATGACACATGAAAAAAGTTGATAGTAGAGATAATAAAATACAAGACAAGAGAGAAGAGGAGGGAGAGCAGAGGTGAGGAGAGAACAGAGTGAAAGTGATCCAGAGAATCTGAGGCAGATAAAAATGTGACAGAAAGACAGAAATTATGAAAAAGTGCTGATCAATATGTAGAGAGAGACGGAGGGAGGAGACACAGAGGGTTCTTCATTATAATGTCACAGCACATAAGAAACTGAGGAAGATGAATGTTGTCTTCATCACACTTAATCAGGTCATGTGACTCTACCTGTTCTCATCAGAGAGCTCCGCCCATAGTTCACATACTTCTTCAGCCACTCAGGACAGTGCTGGGTGAGGTAGTTCTTATTCTGTGTGATGAAAGCTCTGTCATTGTCCCACTTGTGTTTGGTGATGACAGCCTGTTGTTGTGCAGCGATCCATGTCTCTGTCTTCAGGTCAAATGATATGAAGTCTTCTCCATCATAACCGTACTGATTAAATCCATTGACCTCTCCAGTCTCATCGTCCCATTCACAGCCGCACATCCACTGCCAAACATGAACACCTGAGAGACAGACAGAGACTCAGCAGTGAGTCAGAGATCACAGCAGTTATTGTGACCACAGAGCCACTGATCAACAGACACCAACAGCAAACATCTACACCTCCACCTGTGATCAGCTCAGTGGATCCATCCACAGCCAGTATTGATCTACACTGCTGTCATGGATTTAACATCACGTCCTCTGAGACTCTGCAGACAGCTGATCAGTCCAACAACGTCCTCCTCCTGTCTCAGACTGCAGACTGTCCTGAGCTCCTTCTAGAAGCTTCCACTGAAGGACGTCTGAGTCCATGTTCAGAGAGCAGCCTCCACCTGCTATGCTTCATTATCAGATTATAGACACAGACATGTCTCCACGTTTATCTTTGCTGCTTCTTTCCTTCATTGCCCACATTGCACAGCTTATGGCTGGAACAGGAGAAGGCACAAGATGTTTGCAACTCCCGCGGGTTTAATTCTTATTATTATTGATCGTTTGTGGCTCATGAATGCTAACTGCTAACCATGCTAACTGTAGCTCACCCTGTGGTGCTGAGGTGATTGTTGAGTTTAAGGATCATGCTGTCGTGTTTTATCACAGAGAGGATCAGAGGAGACAGGAAGCTGCTGCACACTCAGCTCTGCACCTTTCTACATGTATGTAACGGTAGAGAACACATGCAGTCAGCAGCAGACTCTGGGTGGAGTCTGACCTGCTGCTGGCTGACTGGCTGAGTCTGTGTTCGGGCTCTGTGAGGAGGATCCTCATCTCTGGGTGCTTTGAGCTGCAGATCCTCCTGCAGCAGCAGCAGCTGTCCAGCTCTCAGCTCTCAGCGTGCACAAACATGCAGCAGACTACAAACTGATCATCATTCCTCTGACAGGTTTCTGTGCATGAACTGACTGATAAGAATCACATGTGTGTTTAATGAGTGTGCAGAGGAACAGCAGAGTTTGTGCAGTGTCTGAGCTCAGCAGCACAGGACTGATGGTTTCCTGGAACATTTTCAGTTTGTCTCTGATCAATGGTTCAGTTTGATCACAGAGAGACTGATTAAAACATGAAAACACATGAAGCTGATCACTGCTGGCAGATTTTACTGGTTCATCAAGTGACCGACTGTCAGTCTGAGTTTCTACAGCACAGACACTTTAACTGGTTTATAGAAGTGATCTGATGTCAGCTGTGAGGCTCCATGATTCAGTGATTAAAATCATTTAAACGTCATATTTTAGTGCTGCTGAACGCCGACAGCATCAGACGTCTGTGGTTTCAGAGCTGACTGCAGGGTGTTTTTATTAATATAGAAGTAGTCACATCATTATTTTAAACTCTTCATTTTCAACATGACTTTTCTCTTGATCAGTTCATTTATTGACAAATGATTTCAGCACTTTACACAAGTGTGTTTATGAAGCTGCAGGCACACACTGTGTTTTTACTGTGACACGTGTTTAATGAGTGTGTTTAACAAAGTTAATGAACAAATACCAGTGAAAAGAAGAAACATCCACAAACCTCCAGTCTGGTTGAAGCGCTGCTTTGCAGTTTCAATGTTGGCTTTGAAGGACTGCTGGTTACCCATGTAGATCTGAGTCTCTCTCTCCCAGTACTGTGGATCATCTTCTGTGACTTTGTTCATCCAGTCCTGTTTGGGCACTAATTTCTTGCTGTTGCTGTCATAGTGAAGTATCTGAACTTCATCAACCAAACCAACAGCCACAAACTGGGAAGTTTGGGACTTGGAGGACCCAGTGTAGAAATACTTCAGGGAGTGAGTCACTGTAAGAAAAAGATGATGTGATTACAGAACTACAACTTTATATAAATTACACAAAATCCTGCACAAAGAATCAGGAAGATCTACACGACATTAAAGACACAGATAATCTCTGCTGTTTGTCAGTAAGAACAAAAACAACAGACCTCATATGACGATCGATCATTTTAAACATTCAACAAATAAAAACAGTTTTCTTCTTGTTAAACTCACAGAATTTCAATTTCTGTAACAAAGTTAGCTGAAACTAATTTTATTCTTTAATATCATTTAATAAATATCCTCAGTTTATGTAAACTGAACACAGCAAGTGTTCATTTAAACATTGTTACATAACTTTAAATCTTAAATGATGTCATTTTATTAGGATTTATTTGATTTTAAAGTACACACGTGTACCGTGGACCTCCAGGCTCAGCGCTAACTGAGCTGCGCTCCCCGCCCCTAATGAGCTGAGCATTGTCCATCTTAGAGGGGTCACAGCACTATAATGCTTAATGGGCATCATAAATTATTCATAAAAAATACAATATCTGTACCTGACTTATTGATCACAAACAAATATATATATAGGATAAAATTGTAGCTGTAAATTACACAAAGGGTCTTTTTTCATTTTTAGTAAGTAAAGAAAAAAACACATTAAGCGGCTCAGAATGTGTGTAATGTTATTTTATATCAGTAAATGTGAACTATTACAGTAACTATTAACTGAATAAAATGAACCAACTTCAAACAAATTGAACAATGACAGAAAAACAAATATATGAATGTGTGTAAAGATAAAAACATACCCACTGCAGCGCAGTGAACTCCAACCAGGAACATGAAAACCAGCGGCTTCATTTTGACCATCAAACTCTGAGAAACAAACCGTGAACATCCACCAAGCGGAAGAGTCCAAGCTCGTAGTTCTGGAGCCGCTGGGGGCTGGCTCCAGCAGCGAGTCATTTCCCATAGACTCCCATGTTAAAATGTCTTCACAGCAGAAATGATGAAATGCTGTGTGCTCAGCAGCCAACATCTCTCTGTCTGCAGGTGGTTTCTGTCATTTATGTGTCTGCAGTTGGATTCAGGACTTTCTTGGAGTTCACAGCTGTAAAGTCAGAAACATGACATTTTTAACATGTTTTACTCACAGGATGGAGGCTGATTGGTTGCTTATAATAACTTCAGTTTTTACAGTGCATAATGAGTTCTCTGTTAATGCTGCTATCAACCAGTAGTGACTTGTTATCATCATCATTTCAAAGTGTAAACTCTCTCACCCTTCTCTCTGTTGACAGTGAATCAGTCACAGTGATGAGGAGAAGGTGCAGCAGTGATGATGGGGATGATCATGGTGACGGTGTTTCCTGAGCAGATGAAGCAGGTTCACACATCAATAACTATTCTCCACTGAACCCGTCTGTCTGTAGTCACTGTGTTTACTGCAGGTGTTGATCATGACATATTTTACTGTAGAGTCTCATTTAACTCTTTCTTTTCTTTCTCTTGCTGGTTTGTGTTGAACCTTTTGCTGCCTTCACTGTCTATAAACTTCATCCTGCAGCTGTCACCAAGGTGGAAAAACACATGTTCACATGTGAATTGTCCTGCTTCACACCACAAACACAGAAACACACACACATGGAAGTGATGAGAGATCAATGTCGACTGTAAATGATCCTTTTAGATTTCCGGACACAGCAAACTCTCTTCAAAGCAAACTTCTCTTTAAAGGAAACACTGTCAGACAGTGTTTCCTTTAAATAAGAGACTCTGAGCAGCCGACAGTCAGACAGATTATTATTAAAGAGGAGACATTCAGTGACCTGCTGATGTTTGGACACCTGAGGCCGTTTCTCACTTTCTGTTGGTGTTACAGTGAAATATTCAATTCAATTCAATACAAATTTATTCATACAGCGCATTTTACAATCAGAAATTGTCGAGTAGGTCGAGGAGGAGAAGAGGGAGACAGGACAGAGACAGAGACAGTATGCAGGTCTTGAGACCTGCAAAGAGAGAGAGAGAGAGAGAGAGAGAGAGAGCAAGGCACAAAACTACGAGGAAGACAGTGAACACAGATTATGAGATGATATTAGCAGTATGAGCCAGACTAAGGAGAGTAGAGGAGAGGTCAGAGGGTGAGAGGGAAACTGCTCAGTGGATCATGTTAGTGCCCCCCGACAGCGTAGGCCTAGAGCAGCATAGCTGTGCTAAAAGTTAACATTTTATCGGCCCTATGACACCTGTTATACCTGTGGCTGAGGTCATGTCGACAAGTGCCTGTACCTATACCTATCAGCCCTACACACTACACGCCTTACTAAACAGAAAAAATATATCTTCATGTTGCTGCTGTTCATTCATTGTCTGTGATTATCTCTCCGTGCTCCACACCTTCATGAATCTCCTCTCCATCTTTGCTCCAGAACATCAGGGCTCTGTCAGGGTAGAAACCTGTAGCGTGGCAGCTGACTGCAGAGGAGGGAGTCTTCTGGTGGAGAGACACAACTTTCATCATGTTTTAGGATTTGGAGGCAGAAGAAGAAGAAAATCACAACGAGCACACGCTGCTGAAGTTTGACTGTCACACACTCACAGAGCGTCACACACTCATTTATTTATTATTACAAGTTAATCGTTGTATTTTAGACACTGCATTTTTGTTTTTATGTTCTCCTCATATTTCATGCATTCACATGTCTTAAATATATAGCAACACATTTCTGTACTTTTTAAAAACACATTTCCTTCCTTTCAAAGTATGTTGTATAACGTCTGTACTATGTATTTTAATATAGAGACAAGACATTTTTTAATGTAAATTTGTCATAAGTTAAGCGAGTATAAAGTTTTGTATTTTAACTTTATCCAGAGACTGCCCTCTACTGGTTGGTTCAGTCCACACAGAAGAGACATTTATGCCAACAGAGCAGAGTGGATTCAGCTCATGATATCTAGAATAGAATAGAATACACTTTATTAATCCCTTTGGGGAGGTCCCTCAGGGAAGTTCCTCTGAGCTGGTGCAGGTTCAGGCCTCTGACTGCCACTGATCCAAACTCCAGCTGAAATATGTCCCATGTTATCCTCATTCAGTAAAATCAGTCCTCTCCAGATGTGCAGATGTGATGTCACTGCATGTGTCAGTCTTCATCCTGTCAGGACAAAGGGTTAAACCTGCTGTGGTCCAACACACCGAGCTGTTCATCCCAAAGAAGAGAATCCATTTAAAGGGAGACTTACTGTTAACGAGCCGGAACCCTGAAACACGTGAGAGACGATGTGAGAAACAGTTCTGCATCCATGAAAGGACACTTTGAGGCGTTCAGCTTCAGTGCTGCAAGAGAGTGACTGATTACAGAAACAGCCAACCCCAGTGGAATCAATGTGTTACTGCACAAGAAGATGATGTGTCAGCGTAAAACACAAATAACAAATTCAAATAGAATATATGAAGTAAACATACTGCAGTAGTCATTATGAGTATGTCTTCTTCCTTTTCTCTCTCTCTCTTCCTCCATTACCATGATGGAACCCAGAGCCGTTGCAACACAGTAGGCAAACCAGGCAATTGCCTAGGGCCCCGAGCATGAGAGGGGCCCTAAGACGGACGGTCAGTTAGCGCCACCATTCATCTACAGCTGTTTTGGCCCATTGACACATTCAGACTCCCCCCTCGCCCCCACGGGGCCCTGTGACAGCGCTGCTCGGAGCAGAGAGGAGCGGCTCGTTCAAAATAAAGGAGGAAGCACACACACTGCAGGCTGCAGGGAAAGGAGCAGAGGACAAAACAAGAGAGGTAAGAGTCTGTGACACAGCTCAGCCTCATCTTACTGCACCACTGTTTGTCTTTTTTCAGTGTGTCACTTAAAATCTTTTAGAGACGCAGGCTTCACGTCACTACAGCCTCCATACTGCAGCCTGAATGTTCACTGTGAGCCGCTCTGCGTACAAACGTCTGCTAAATGAGTTACAAACGTCAATATAATGACGTGATATAAAACGTAAATGAAGCTGTAAAGTAGCTTGTTAGCTCATGCAGCAACAGTGTGTAGCTGCTATGCTAATGATACCTTAGCTTGTTTAGCATTAGGCTAAGTGCTGCTGTTACAATTTACAGTTAGAGTTAATGAGCTCTAAACCACAGCAGGAAAAACTAATGTATGTATTTAGTCTACTTAGTGTTTATTAATGCTCAGGTGTTTCTCTGTAAATGACAAGCTAGTGAATTATTGTCATATAGTTGCTATTTTATGGCTTTTTTAAATGTTTTTCATCAGGTGCTGTGCTTAAACACCTGTCTGTGTCTCCTCATGAAGATGCCACAACCTCCACAGATGAAGGTCTGTGCATTATGAATAATCTGGATTATTTACAGTGTTAATTATCAGGCTGATCATTATGGTCGTATACCACACAGGTCATGTGGAGCCCTGTGAGGAAACTCCAGAGGACGTCCCAGCAGCAGTCCAACACCTGAGAGCCTCCACTCCTTCCTCTGCTCCTCCAGCACCTGACCTGGTAACAGAGGAAGGTTCCAAGGTGTCCAGGTCTCACTGATGATCCTGCACTGTGGACAAACTTAATAATAACAATACTAGTCATCATATCTTGTGTTGTCAGTGGTGGAGGAAGTACTGATGTTTAGTACTCAAGTAAAGTAGATGTGCTACATCAATGATCCTACTTAACCAAAGTCTTAAGTACTTACTTTTAATTTCCAAGAGTTTAAATCGAGACAACTGGACTCAAGGATTGATTTTTTTTAACTTGGGGATACATTAAAAAATACATGAAAGATTACTTAAGTACAGTAACAAAGTACAACTACTTAGTTACTTTCCACCACTGCGGACAGTCTTCAGAGGACATATTTCTATGATGTATTTTGATTGTGTTGTACAGGTTTTTTATGTTTCCTTAAGATCATATTTTCATATGTGTGTTCCACATTATTTAAATAAAAAGGTTGCTTATATAATCATCACTGTACATTTCTTTGTGTTTGGGGCGGCATTTCTATAGAATCTTGTAGCCCGTAGGGCCCCAGTGTTACCTTCTTGCCTAGGGCCCCTATGGTGTCAAGCAACGGCTCTGATGGAACCTTCCAAATGAGTGTAGATCTGAATGTTTCATCAGCTGAAGACTGGAGGAGGTACCACTGTGAGTTTCAGTTTGAGGGTGCTGAGGACAGGATCATCGCTGAGCGGAACCCTGATCAGAACCAACAGAGGTCAATTTATTTCATATTTTGTCTTAATTAGTTGAAATTATAATACAACATGAATACAACTCTTCTTAATCTTTTGTTCTCTTTTCCTGATAATGAAGCCTGATAATGTGCCTGTTCCTGATATAACTGTCGCTGTCATTGTCAAAGCTGAGAGGTGAGCTATGATAGTTTTATTTTGATGTTGTGTCTGCACATGACAGATATTCTGACACTCTGAAATATTATTTTGACTTCAGACTGAAGCTCTACATTCATTTACATGTTATCAATATATTTCCTGCATGTTTCCTCACAGCACCTGGAAACATCATTTAGCCCCCAGAGGCCACAAACCTGACAGCTGAAAGAAACACGCTCATTGAAGGAAACAAACGTCATGTTTTCTAAGATCATCTTTGTAAAATATGTAATATATATATATAATTAGTATAATATCCTCATAGACAGACTCTGTTCAGCTCTGTAATGATGTCAGTGTTCAGACATAATAAGTCTGTTGATGTGGATGCTCTGTTTCACAGCGTACTTTTTACTCAGTTCAATTCAAAGTTGGTGGAAAGATGTGTCCGTTATTTCAAAGTTGTCAATGAACGTTTCTGTGGAAACATGTATCATGTAAACGTTTCCACAGACAGTGGACAAACGTGTCACATCAACATGCAAACTGTCGCTGTGCACTCTGAGGAACTTTGAGTGTTTCTGTGCTGATGACCTTATTTTATCTGTTTTTCATTTAAAAGAGCTGCAGATTTGTTGTCATAGCGACACAGCTTGGGATAATAGCAGCTGCTGTGAACAGGTGTTGTTTCAGATGGAAACAGATCCACTGCAGGCACAAAAACCATTTTAGTGTTTACTGAGCTCCTGAATGTCCTTTGTAGTCAAACTGCTTCAGACAGACGGACTGATACATGAAGGGATGGACGGATACATGACAACGCAGAGAGGAAACATTGCACTGTGACAGCATCCTGACCTAAAGAAGCCTTCTGTATATGACTGTATATGACACTTTTATGACAATGTGCATGTTTTTGAAATGAAAAATAAGTAAATGACTTTCTTCCATGTTACTGAGCTCATGTGTTGGTATAGTCTTGCTCACATCCTCCTACTTGTTAGTTTGATTGCCGTTGCTAGGCAACATGGGAGTCTTAAAACGCTCATTAGATGCTGCTCTATCAAACTTATATTCAGAATTTTCGAATTCCGAGTAATTTCCGAGTGGTTTTTGAGGTCTCCTCTGCTGTTACCATGGTGACAGGCTGACACACAGAGGCATACAAAGCTCTGAATTGCTCTGATTCTCCAGCAATTCAGACCAATCCTTCACATCAGCATTCAAAGCAATGCTTCAGCTGCAGCAATCAAACTTGCATTTTCTTCAGGAAATGCCCTTTTCTAGTTCCATTCAGTCAGCTCTTTATTATCAGCTAGTTATGTTCATTCACTTGGTGTCCACATGTCAGAATGAATGGACCTAGTTCATTCTCTCTCCACATTCCTTATCCAGGTTGCCTGCAATGATGTTTGAAATCCTGCAGATGTCAGTGTTAGGTCAGAGTCAGAGCAGGCTCTGTGTGGCTTGTTATGTCTTTATTTTCATTTAACCTGGAAAAATCCCATTGAGATTTAGAGCCTCTTTTTCAAGGGAGTCCTGGTCAAAGAGGAAGAACAAAACACAGCTACACAGAAAAACAGTCCAAACATGAGCAAATAAATCCATAAACCAACTGCGGTGAGACGCTGGCTGTGTCCCAATTCAGGGTCTGCATCCTTCGGAGGACGCAGCCTACGCGGTCTCAGGAGGCCGCGTCCTCCTGAGGATCCTCCGGAGGATCCTCCACCGTTGGTAAATGGGACGGTCTGGCCTTCAAAGCACTTCCTGATTGTGGCGCGACGTCATAAATTTTGCCCCGGGAAAAACAAAAGCAGCGACAGCGACACAACACGGACTAGACAACAAACGGGACAACAGTGTGGATTTAGACATTTGGAATATTTTAATATATTTATTTGTTGTTGGAGGAAGAGGAGAGGTGGCTCCAGCGGCAGCAAAACCTGTGACGGCTCATTTTCTTCAGGCTGGGAGAGCGCAGTGGGGAGGTGACGGTAAGCTGCTGTTTAACCATATTATTGATCATAATTAATATACCGGTTACTGAGCAAACGCTAGATATATAACCAGTAGATAGACAAATATGATTAAATGTAATTTATATTTGATTCAATTGTAAGACTTGATACAGGGTCTGTTTGTAATTTTAATACTTTAAATAAATAGCTAAATGTGTAAGAACCCTGCAAATAACCCTGAAAGCACTGCTTTAATGTGTCATTAAGCATCAGGTCTGTCACTACACCAGAGAATTACTGCTGGGTGGAGGAGAGTGGGGCTCCCTGCAGGACCAGCTGTCTGTCCTGGAGGAGGTGTACTGACCATCATCACCTTTGGAGGGTGAGGATACATATTTTATAGCTTTTCATATTTTAAGCTGCGTTGGAAGCCGCTCTGTTGAAGTTATTATTTTTATTTTTGCCCTTTTTAAAAACATCTTTAGTAACATGGCAGCCGCCGATCGTCAGCTCTGCAAACCCTGATGGACGATGTGGTGGACAGAGGAGACAGACACCCCCCTCCCCCAGATGATGTCCCACTCACAGCCAGAGGACTCCAAGGTCTTCACCGTGGCATCATCCAGTCCAGAAGCACCAAGGACTCCTGCTCAGCCAAACATTTATATATATGTTCTTTGTGAATAGTATTTTCTGCTGATTTTTATAAATAATAAACTGTACATTTTCATAATGCCCACTGGTAAATAGTTAGAAATGTTCAAACTGTGTCTTTGTAAATATTGTACATAACACAACACACACACAATAAATGATTTACTGTGGTCACTGAGAAGTTGTTCAAAAGTTTACTTCAATTATAAATAGGTGATGAAACACATAATGTAACAAGGTTAGAAGAGTTTAAGAACACAGAGACAAGAACGATTTAATATCATCCTTTAATTTAATAAGTAACATTTAAATAACACAGAACATAAAATCACTGCTGTCCACATCCTCTCAATGAGCTGAGGTCTGTCCGTTCTTTCTCTGCTCTCCCCCTCTCCCTCTCTCTCTCTCTATCTCTCTCCCCCTCTCTCTCTCTCTCTCTCTCTCTCTCCCTCCCTCTCCAGCCTCATCTCCTCCGTTATCAATTGTCAGGTTTCTTCTGTTTCTCTCTGCTCCTCCTTCAACAATGGCCAACAGGCAGAATGACCGTTTGATATAATAACGATAATATTGCTCCTCACGTGAACTATACTTTATACTATAGTAAACAGTCCAGAAACAACATTCAATCAAAACGTTTAGTTTACAGCGCCTCGTATCAACAGGACGTCATGTTTGTAAATATAAAACTCATTTTTTTAATGCCGCTGTCACTACTAGCATTTTAAAACTCTCGAACTACTGCTCTTTACTTACATTTAAATGTGAATTCGGCACTCCTGCCGGTGCCGCTGCCGCTCGCTTGGTCCGTCATCGTACTATTGGACAAAAAGTAGGTCCGCAAAGCATTGTGGGATATTTAAGGCCACGAAGGATGGTAGCGATGCGTCCTCCAAATTCAGGCAAAAGGAGGACGCATTTGGAGGACGCATTTGAAGGACCCTTCGACTTTTGGCGAATTGGGACAGCCTTCGCGCAGCTTTGTGACGTAAGCGGCCTTAAAATGCGCACTCCGAAGGATGCAGACCCTGAATTGGGACACAGCCAACGTGTCGCCTCCGATGGGCTGTTATGAACAGTGACTCTCTCCCTCTCTGGTTTCTCCAGGTGCCCTGATGAGGCTGCTGTGGCTGCTGGGCAGAGCACCGAGCTGAGTGGACTCACCTGTATTCAATCTGCTCCTCTCCTGCCTGCTCTTAAGGACCTCGCTCTCCTCCACTCTCTGTCCGTTCTTCAATAACTCTCTGCAGTCACAGATCGCTGCTCACCTGAACTCTTCTGAATCCCTCTGAACTCATTTTAACTTCTCTTTATTTCTCAGGAGCCACTCAGTCCTGGTGACCTTCAGTCCACGCTGCAGTCCTCCAGAGCACCAGTCAAGATCAAGTTTTTCTCCCCAGTGGATGTTTTCAGTTATTTTTTTTGTGTTGAAAGAACAAAGTGTTAAACCTTTGAGAAACTTAGATCTGCATGCTCTTCACACAACACTGACACAGACTGGCATTAAAAGAAAAGCCCAATGTTAGCCTCAGCCTCTTCACAAGTTTCTCCACATGTGACTTAACATGATCTGCAAAGTGTTTAACTGTTTAAGCTTTGATCAAAATCTGTCCAATGAATGTGTTAAGATAATTGTTTCCTGTTTGATCAGCTGTTTGTACTGTCTGCATTACAGTAAGATCAGTTCAGTTCCTGATTTATTTTGGTATTCCTAACTCTCCTCTTGTTTCGGGTGTCTGGTCTTTCCCCCTCCTCTCGCTGATTACCCGCCCCGCCCTGATGTGTCTCACCTGTGTCTCGTTGTCTCCCCTGCCCTTGTGTAGTCAGTGTCTGTGTCTGTGTTCAAAATCACTCATATGGGGAGTTCAAGAGCACCATGTAGTGAACTCATTGTGATAGCATTTTCAGACATTTCGACTTTGTTGTTGGAATCTACCTCATTTTGTGTCGTCGTCAATGACGTCACTGCTGTCGCAAATGAAACGAGCCAATCTCTGCCAGCTAAACGAACTACATTGTTAGCAGTTATACTTTGTGCCGTTATAGCCCAATATACGTTTTATGGCAAAACATGAATAAAGCAAACTCAGCCGGTCATGCTACATTCTTTAAATGATCATTATATTTATAAGACAGTGGCACAATGCATGATGGGACATATTGCTAAAAGACCATGGGATGGACACTACAGCTGTGTTCCAATTCAAATTGTTCTTGTCTCTGTGTTCTTAAACTCTTCTAACCTTGTTACATTATGTGTTTCATTTCCTATTTATAATTTACGTAAACTTTTGAACAACTTCTCAGTGACAACAGTAAATCATTTATTGTTCTGTTATGTACAATATTTACAAAGACACAGTTTGAACATTTCTAACTATTTACCTGTGGGCATTATGAAAATGTACAGTTTATTATTTATAAAAGATCAGCAGAAAATACTATTCACAAAGAACATATATATATAAATGTTTGGCTGAGCAGGAGTCCTTGGTGCTGCTGGACTGGATGATGCCACGGTGAAGACCTTGGAGTCCTCTGGCTGTGAGTGGGACATCATCTGGGGGAGGGGGGTGCCTGTCTCCTCTGTCCACCACATCGTCCATCAGGGTTTGCAGAGCTGACGATCGGCGGCTGCCATGTTACTAAAGATGTTTTTAAAAAGGGCAAAAATAAAAATAATAACTTCCAAAGCGGCTTCCAAAGCAGCTTAAAATATGAAAAGCTATAAAATATGTATCCTCACCCTCCAAAGGTGATGATGGTCAGTACACCTCCTCCAGGACAGACAGCTGGTCCTGCAGGGAGCCCCACTCTCCTCCACCCAGCAGTAATTCTCTGGTGTAGTGACAGACCTGATGCTTAATGACACATTAAAGCAGTGGTTTCAGGGTTATTTGCAGGGTTCGTACACATTTAGCTATTTAATTTAAAGTATTAAAATTACAAACAGACCCTGTATCAAGTCTTAGAATTGAATAAAATATAAATTACATTTAATCATATTTGTCTATCTACTGGTTATATGGCTAGCGTTTGCTCAGTAACTGGTATATTAATTATGATTAATAATATTAAATAGCAGCTTACCGTCACCTCCCCACTGCGCTCTCCCAGCCTGAAGAAAATGAACCGTCACCGGTTTTGCTGCCACTGGAGCCGCCTCTCCTCTTCCTCCAACAACAAATTGCTTGTTGTGTAGTCCGTTTTGTGTCGCTGTCGCTGTTTTTGTTTTTCCCAGGGCAAAATTTATGACGTCGCGCCACAATCAGGAAGTGCTTTGAAGGCCAGACCGTCCCATTTACCAACGGTTGAGGATCGTCCGGAGGATGCGGAATCTTTAGACCTTGTAGGCTGTGTCCTCCGCAGACCCTGAATTGGGACACAGCTCCTGTCCTATTAGAAGCAGCCCAGCCCTCTGAACACAACAAGAACACAAAGAGATGGTACCGTTACTTTCACTGCTGCGCGTCTGTCACGTCTCATCCGTAGGTAGGTTTAAAACACACACACACACATACACACACACACACTGGTCATAACGTTTGTTGTCAGTCTGTCGGTTCAGCCTGCAGCTCCTCACAGCAGGGCGCCGTCTAACGGAGCTGTTTTAAGGGAAGAAACGCACTTAGCGCTCACATTTATGATGGATGGAGCATGTTGTGTTGATGTTTTCACTTGTTCACTCACATGCTGACTGTAACTCTGACCAGCCTGAGAGAAAGAGGCGAGTTTGTGAGAGTTAGAAAATGTGTTGTGAAATATGGACAAAGGAACATTTCTATCAGATTATGTAATCCTCCTGAGATTAACATCTTCAGTGACTTTATTTAATGGCTGTCAGAAATAAATCATTAACACTTTCACAGTGACTCAGTGTGTTTTGGTTCTGTAACAGAACAGCAGACTTCACACAAACATGTTGGACCATCAGTTTCAGTTTTCACTTGGACTGCTGCTCCTCTCAGACTGTAGCACAAACCCTGTGTGTTCATGTTGCTTCTGTTTTTTACACACACTTCAAACTCACATTTTTGTGATGAATTATAAACAAACAAATGTTTCACACATGAAGATGTTCTCTGTCTCTATAAGCTCTGATCTGTCTAACAGGTTCACACATGAACTTTTACTTTCAGATTCAGTCTCCTCTAATGAAGCTGGACACATGTCAAAATGTATGTGTTGTGTTACAGTGATATGAGGAAACAGAAAAAAGAACAAACATCTGATCTTTAATCAGAATATGTAAGTAAAACTGAAAAAGCAGAATCCCTGAGTTTTTACATACAGACAAAATCTCACAGTTTTGTGATTAATGACAAACATCTCTGTCAAGTAAATAAAAATAATCACACACATTATTTCTTGATTGTTGCTATGATCTTGTCTGCACCATGCTGGAACAAGAAGTCTTTAAAAGCTCATGTAGGTTCATGAATATTTCTTCAGATGTTTATCTGTTCAGCAGGTTCACACACATCAGCTGTGTTCCTTTCAGATTCTGCCAGTCTCTTCTAAAGGAGCTCCACCAGCTGCTTCTTCTGTCAGACATCTGTTTAACCATGAAGAATCAGATGTGTTTGTTCTTCTTGTTGTTTCTCTTCTGTCACATTTCATCAGCAGGTAAGAAGACATTCTTTATCATCTTTATTTCTGCTCCACAAGTTCATGAGAACACTGAATGCATCATATTAATGATCATATTTGTATTTATTTATTCACTGACATCATCCATGTTTCTCCTGCAGTGAAACACTCATTTAAGTGTTACAGAACTGCATCCTCTGGACTCCAGAATGTGTCAGAGTTCATGTTTGTTGGAAAGGTTGATGATGTGGAGGTGAACCAATGTGACAGCACCAACAAGATATTTGAACCAAAACAGGACTGGGTGGTTAAATTATATAACGAGGATCCTGAGGTATTACAGGCAGGCCGTCAGGAGTGCTTCGTGATTATACCTCTTTTCTTCAAAGATGTAATTTATAATTTGACACGAACCCTCCAAACTGAAGGTGCAGTATCATATTTCACTACATGTTTAAAATGAAATCTAAGTGACTCAGATTGTTAGTTTTTACAGATTGAACCACTCCCCCCCTTCCTCTCTCAGGTGCCATCTTACAGTGTATACCTGGCTGTGAACTGGATGAAACAACAGGACAGTTTTCTGGATTTGTACATTGTGGTTATAATGGAGAAGACTTCCTTAGATTAGATCTGAAGACCCTCAAATGGATCGCTCTGAGTCCTCAAGCCAGCATCATTAAACAGATATGGGACAGAAACACCACCATAATAGAGTATTATAAGTACCTCATCAATCGTCGTCATCAGACATTCTATTATAAGTACCTCTGATGAGGTACTTATAATAGAATCTCTGATTCTATTATAAGTACCTCATCAATCATCGTTTCCCATACTTGCTGCAGAGGTTTCTGGAATATGGGAGAAGCTCTGTGATGAGAACAGGTTGGTTCTTTGTGTTATTTCTCCAACAGTAAAATAGAATTATTACTTTGTGGTTACTTTCCTCCAACAACTAGTCAAGTTGATGTTTAGATCTGTGTGAGTCCAGAAACCAGATAAACTCAGTGAATCAGTCCTCTGCAGGTTGTTATGGACTCTACAGGTTTTAAAACTTGCATTGACACAATGCATTTATATTTATATATAAAAGTTAGTGATGTCTTCTTGTTTCTTTTCTCTCCCTCTACCTCCATTATCTCTGCCTGATCTCCTCCCTCCAGATCCTCCCTCAGTGTCTCTCCTCCAGAAGACTCCCTCCTCTGCAGTCAGCTGCCACGCTACAGGTTTCTACCCTGACAGAGCCCTGATGTTCTGGAGCAAAGATGGAGAGGAGATTCATGAAGGTGTGGAGCACGGAGAGATCCTCCCCAACCATGATGGAACCTTCCAGATGACTGTTGATCTGAATGCTTCATCAGCTGAAGCCTGGAGGAGGTACCACTGTGTGTTTCAGCTTGAGGGTGCTGAGGACAGGATCATCACTGAGCTGGATGGAACCCTGATCAGAACCAACAGAGGTAGATTGATTTCATATTTTTGTGTCTTTCACTTAGTTTAAATTATAATAAAACTCTTCTTAACCTTTTGTTCTTCTCTTCTCATCAGTGAAGCCTGATAACCTGACCATCCCTGTCATTGCTGCAGTTGTTGTTGTCGTCGTCATGGCAACTGCAGGTGGATACATGGCTCAGAAAAAGAAGAAAGGTGAGCTATGTTTTATTTTGATGTCATAACTTTAACAAAATTAATAAATCTTTAAAGCTGAGTCTACACATGACAGATATTCTGACACTCTGAAATAACACTTAAATGTCAGACTGAAGCTCTCCATTCATTTACATGTTATCAATATGTTTCCTGCATGTTTCCTCACAGAAGCTGAGGACAGCACTGAGCTCCCAGAGGCCACAAACCTGAACACTGAAATAAACACAGCTCACTGAAGGAAACAAATGTCATGTTTTCTAATATCATGTTTGTAAAATATATAATATATATATAGTATATAGTATAATATCCTCATAGACAGACTGTTCAGCTCTGTAATGATGTCAGTGTTCAGACATAATAAGTCTGTTGATGTGGATGCTCTGTTTCACAGCGTACTTTTTACTCAGTTCAATTCAAAGTTAGTGGAAAGATGTGTCCGTTATTTCAAAGTTGTCATTGAACGTTTCTGTGGAAACATGTATCATGTAAACGTTTCCACAGACAGTGGACAAACGTGTCACATCAACATGCAAACTGTCGCTGTGCACTCTGAGGAACTTTGAGTGTTTCTGTGCTGATGACCTTATTTTATCCGTTTTTCATTTAAAAGAGCTGCAGATTTGTTGTCATAGCGACACAGCTCGGGATAATAGCAGCTGCTGTGAACAGGTGTTGTTTCAGATGGAAACAGATCCACTGCAGGCACAAAAATCATTTTAGTGTTTACTGAGCTCCTGAATGTCCTTTGTAGTCAAACTGCTTCAGACAGACGGACTGATACATGAAGGGATGGACGGATACATGACAACGCAGAGAGGAAACATTTCACTGTGACACTGTCCTGACCTAAAGAAGCCTTCTGTATATGACTGTATATGACACTTTTATGACAATGTGCATGTTTTTGAAATGAAAAATTAGTAAATGACTTTCTTCCATGTTACTGAGCTCATGTGTTGGTATAGTCTCACTCACATCCTCTTACTTGTTAGTTTGATTGCCGTTGCTAGGCAACATGGGAGTCTATGAGAGAGCCCTTAAACGAGGATCATCTGCCAAATGTATCTCCTCCTACAAATTTCAAGCTACAGACTCCATTTTAGTCTTAAAACGCTCATTAGATGCTGCTCTATGAAACATGAATTCAGAATTTTCTAATTCCGAATCATTTCCGCACGCCAGGCTCTCAAAGTTGGAGTGGTGACAGGCTGACACACAGAGGCATACAAAGCTCTGAATTGCTCTGATTCTCCAGCAATTCAGACCAATCCTTCACATCAGCATTCAATGCAATGCTTCAGCTGCAGCAATGAAACTTGCATTTTCTTCAGGAAATGCCCTTTTCTAGTTCCATTCAGTCAGCTCTTTATTATCAGCTAGTTATGTTCATTCACTTGGTGTCCACCCGTCAGAATGAATGGACCTAGTTCATTCTCTCTCCACATTCCTTATCCAGGTTGCCTGCAATGATGTTTGCAATCCTGCAGATGTCACTGTTAGGTCAGAGTCAGAGCAGGCTCTGTGTGGCTTGTTATGTCTATATTTTTATTTAACCTGGAAAAATCCCATTGAGATTTAGAGCCTCTTTTTCAAGGGAGTCCTGGTCAAAGAGGAAGAACAAAACACAGGTACACAGACAAACAGTCCAAACATGAGCAAATAAAGCCATAAACCAACTGTGGTGAGACGCTGTGTCGCCTCCTATGGGCTGTTATGAACAGTGACTCTCTCCCTCTCTCTGGTTTCTCCACAGGTGCCCTGATGAGGCTGCTGTGGCTGCTGGGCAGAGCACCGAGCTGAGTGGACTCACCTGCATTCAATTTGCTCCTCTCCTGCCTGCTCTTAAGGACCTCGCTCTCCTCCAGTCTCTGTCAGTTCTTCAATAACTCTCTGCAGTCACAGATCACTGCTCACCTGAACTCCTCTGAATCCCTCTGAACTCATTTTAACTTCTCTTTATTTCTCAGAAGCCACTCAGTCCTGGTGACCTTCAGTCCACGCTGCAGTCCTCCAGAGCACCAGTCAAGATCGAGTTTTTCTCCCCAGTGGATGTTTTCAGTTATTTTTTGTGTTGAAAGAACAAAGTGTTAAACCTTTGAGAAACTTAGATCTGTATGCTCTTCACACAACACTAACACAGACTGGCATTAAAAGAAAAGTCTTCACACGTTTCTCCACATGAGGCTTCACATGATCTGCAAAGTGTTGAACTGTTGAAGCTTTCATCAAAATCTGTTCAATGAATGTGTTAAGATATCTGTTTCCTGTTTGATCAGCTGTTTGTACTGTCTGCATTACAGTAAGATCAGTTCAGTTCCTGATTTATTTTGGTATTCCTAACTCTCCTCTTGTTTCGGGTGTCTGGTCTTTCCCCCTCCTCTCGCTGATTACCCGCCCCGCCCTGATGTGTCTCACCTGTGTCTCGTTGTCTCCCCTACCCTTGTGTAGTCAGTGTCTGTGTCTGTGTTCAAAATCACTCATATGGGGAGTTCAAGAGCACCATGTAGTGAACTCATTGTGAAAGCATTTTCAGACATTTCGACTTTGTTGTTGGAATCTACCTCATTTTGTGTCGTCGTCAATGACGTCACTGCTGTCGCAAATGAAACGAGCCAATCTCTGCCAGCTAAACGAACTACATTGTTAGCAGTTATACTTTGTGCCGTTATAGCCCAATATACGTTTTATGGCAAAACATGAATAAAGCAAACTCAGCCGTTCATGCTACATTCTTTAAATGATCATTATATTTATAAGACAGGTGGCACAATGCATGATGGGACATATTGCTAAAAGACCATGGGATGGACACTACAGCTGTGTTCCAATTCAAATTGTTCTTGTCTCTGTGTTCTTAAACTCTTCTAACCTTGTTACATTATGTGTTTCATTTCCTATTTATAATTTACGTAAACTTTTGAACAACTTCTCAGTGACAACAGTAAATCATTTATTGTTCTGTAATGTACAATATTTACAAAGACACAGTTTGAACATTTCTAACTATTTACCTGTGGGCATTATGAAAATGTACAGTTTATTATTTATAAAAGATCAGCAGAAAATACTATTCACAAAGAACATATATATATAAATGTTTGGCTGAGCAGGAGTCCTTGGTGCTGCTGGACTGGATGATGCCACGGTGAAGACCTTGGAGTCCTCTGGCTGTGAGTGGGACATCATCTGGGGGAGGGGGGTGCCTGTCTCCTCTGTCCACCACATCGTCCATCAGGGTTTGCAGAGCTGACGATCGGCGGCTGCCATGTTACTAAAGATGTTTTTAAAAAGGGCAAAAATAAAAATAATAACTTCCAAAGCGGCTTCCAAAGCAGCTTAAAATATGAAAAGCTATAAAATATGTATCCTCACCCTCCAAAGGTGATGATGGTCAGTACACCTCCTCCAGGACAGACAGCTGGTCCTGCCAGGGAGCCCCACTCTCCTCCACCCAGCAGTAATTCTCTGGTGTAGTGACAGACCTGATGCTTAATGACACATTAAAGCAGTGGTTTCAGGGTTATTTGCAGGGTTCGTACACATTTAGCTATTTAATTTAAAGTATTAAAATTACAAACAGACCCTGTATCAAGTCTTAGAATTGAATAAAATATAAATTACATTTAATCATATTTGTCTATCTACTGGTTATATGGCTAGCGTTTGCTCAGTAACTGGTATATTAATTATGATTAATAATATTAAATAGCAGCTTACCGTCACCTCCCCACTGCGCTCTCCCAGCCTGAAGAAAATGAACCGTCACCGGTTTTGCTGCCGCTGGAGCCGCCTCTCCTCTTCCTCCAACAACAAATTGCTTGTTGTGTAGTCCGTTTTGTGTCGCTGTCGCTGTTTTTGTTTTTCCCAGGGCAAAATTTATGACGTCGCGCCACAATCAGGAAGTGCTTTGAAGGCCAGACCGTCCCATTTACCAACGGTTGAGGATCGTCCGGAGGATGCGGAATCTTTAGACCTTGTAGGCTGTGTCCTCCGCAGACCCTGAATTGGGACACAGCTCCTGTCCTATTAGAAGCAGCCCAGCCCTCTGAACACAACAAGAACACAAAGAGATGGTACCGTTACTTTCACTGCTGCGCGTCTGTCACGTCTCATCCGTAGGTAGGTTTAAAACACACACACACGCACACTGGTCATAACGTTTGTTGTCAGTCTGTCGGTTCAGCCTGCAGCTCCTCACAGCAGGGCGCCGTCTAACGGAGCTGTTTTAAGGGAAGAAACGCACTGAGCGCTCACATTTATGATGGATGGAGCATGTTGTGTTGATGTTTTCACTTGTTCACTCACATGCTGACTGTAACTCTGACCAGCCTGAGAGAAAGAGGCGAGTTTGTGAGAGTTAGAAAATGTGTTGTGAAATATGGATAAAGGAGCATTTCTATCAGATTATGTAATCCTCCTGAGATTAACAGCTTCAGTGACTTTATTTAATGGCTGTCAGAAATAAATCATTAACACTTTCACAGTGACTCAGTGGGTTTTGGTTCTGTAACAGAACAGCATGACTTGACACAAACATGTTGGACCATCAGTTTCAGTTTTCACTTAGACTGCTGCTCCTCTCAGACTGTAGCACAAACCCTGTGTGTTCATGTTGCTTCTGTTTTTTACACACACTTCAAACTCACATTTTTGTGATGAATTATAAACAAACGTTTCACACATGAAGATGTTCTCTGTCTCTATAAGCTCTGATCTGTCTAACAGGTTCACACATGAACTTTTACTTTCAGATTCAGTCTCCTCTAATGAAGCTGGACACATGTCAAAATGTGTTGTGTTACAGTGATATGAGGAAACAGAAAAAAGAACAAACATCTGATCTTTAATCAGAATATGTAAGTAAAACTGCAAAAGCAGAATCCCTGAGTTTTTACATACAGACAAAATCTCACAGTTTTGTGATTAATGACAAACATCTCTGTCAAGTAAATAAAAATAATCACACACATTATTTCTTGATGTTGCTATGATCTTGTCTGCACCATGCTGGAACAAGAAGTCTTTAAAAGCTCATGTAGGTTCATGAATATTTCTTTAGATGTTTATCTGTTCAGCAGGTTCACACACATCAGCTGTGTTCCTTTCAGATTCTGCCAGTCTCTTCTAAAGGAGCTCCACCAGCTGCTTCTTCTGTCAGACATCTGTTTAACCATGAAGAATCAGATGTGTTTGTTCTTCTTGTTGTTTCTCTTCTGTCACATTTCATCAGCAGGTAAGAACACATTCTTTATCATCTTTATTTCTGCTCCACAAGTTCATGAGAACACTGAATGCATCATATTTATGATCATATTTGTATTTATTTATTCACTGACATCATCCATGTTTCTCCTGCAGTGAAACACTCATTTAAGTGTTACAGAACTGCATCCTCTGGACTCCAGAATGTGTCAGAGTTCATGTTTTTTGGAAAGGTTGATGATGTGGAGGTGAACCAATGTGACAGCACCAACAAGATATTTAAACCAAAACAGGACTGGGTGGTTAAATTATATAACGAGGATCCTGAGGTATTACAGGCAGGCCGTCAGGAGTGCTTCGTGATTATACCTTTTTTCTTCAAAGATGTAATTTATAATTTGACACGAACCCTCCAAACTGAAGGTACAGTATCATATTTCACTACATGTTTAAAATGAAATCTAAGTGACTCAGATTGTTAGTTTTTACAGATTGAACCACTCCCCCCCTTTCTCTCTCAGGTGCCATCTTACAGTGTATACCTGGCTGTGAACTGGATGAAACAACAGGACAGTTTTCTGGATTTGTACATTGTGGTTATAATGGAGAAGACTTCCTTAGATTAGATCTGAAGACCCTCAAATGGATCGCTCTGAGTCCTCAAGCCAGCATCATTAAACAGATATGGGACAGAAACACCACCATAATAGAGTATTATAAGGACCTCATCAATCATCGTTTCCCATACTTGCTGCAGAGGTTTCTGGAATATGGGAGAAAATCTCTGATGAGAACAGGTTGGTTCTTTGTGTTATTTCTCCAACAGTAAAATAGAATTATTACTTTGTGGTTACTTTCCTCCAACAACTAGTCAGGTTGATGTTTAGATCTGTGTGAGTCCAGAAACCAGATAAACTCAGTGAATCAGTCCTCTGCAGGTTGTTATGAACTCTACAAGTTTTAAAACTTACATTGACACAATGCATTTATATTTACATAAATGCATTGTGCATATAAAAGTTAGTGATGTTTTCTTGTTTCTTTTCTCTCTCTCTACCTCCATTATCTCTGCCTGATCTCCTCCCTCCAGATCTTCCCTCAGTGTCTCTCCTCCAGAAGACTCCCTCCTCTGCAGTCAGCTGCCACGCTACAGGTTTCTACCCTGACAGAGCCCTGATGTTCTGGAGCAAAGATGGAGAGGAGATTCATGAAGGTGTGGAGCACGGAGAGATCCTCCCCAACCATGATGGAACCTTCCAGATGACTGTTGATCTGAATGTTTCATCAGCCGAAGAGTGGAGGAGGTACCACTGTGTGTTTCAGCTTGATGGTGCTGAGGACAGGATCATCACTGAGCTGGATGGAACCCTGATCAGAACCAACAGAGGTAGATTGATTTCATATTTTTGTGTCTTTCACTTAGTTTAAATTATAATAAAACTCTTCTTAACCTTTTGTTCTTCTCTTCTCATCAGTGAAGCCTGATAACCTGACCATCCCTGTCATTGCTGCAGTTGTTGTTGTTGTTGTTGTTTTTACTCTTGTCGTCATGGCAACTGCAGGTGGATGCATGGCTCAGAAAAAGAAGAAAGGTGAGCTATGTTTTATTTTGATGTCATAACTTTAACAAAATTAATAAATCTTTAAAGCTGAGTCTACACATGACAGATATTCTGACACTCTGAAATAACACTTTAATGTCAGACTGAAGCTCTCCATTCATTTACATGTTATCAATATGTTTCCTGCATGTTTCCTCACAGAAGCTGAGGACAACACTGAGCTCCCAGAGGCCACAAACCTGAACACTGAAACAAACACAGCTCACTGAAGGAAACAAATGTCATCTTTGCAAAATATAAAATATATATAATTAGTATAATATCCTCATAGACAGACTCTGTTCAGCTCTGTAATGATGTCAGTGTTCAGACATAATAAGTCTGTTGATGTGGATGCTCTGTTTCACAGCGTATTTTTTTCTCAGTTCAATTCAAAGTTGGTGGAAAGATGTGTCCGTTATTTCAAAGTTGTCATTGAACGTTTCTGTGGAAACATGTATCATGTAAACATTTCCACAGACAGTGGACAAACGTGTCACATCAACATGCAAACTGTCGCTGTGCACTCTGAGGAACTTTGAGTGTTTCTGTGCTGATGACCTTATTTTATGGACCTCTGACCACCACTTATTTCCAGTACAATGGGAACTTTTACAGACAGAAGCATGGCTGTGCGATGGGATCACCTGTGTCTCCTTTTGTGGCCAACCTCTACATGGAAGAAGTGGAGAGAAGAGCCCTGAGTTCCTTTCCTGGAACCACCCCCACCCACTGGTTTAGATATGTGGATGACACCTCGGTCAATTCAGTTTTATTTATGTATAGCGCATTTTACAATCAGAAATTGTCTCAAAGCGCCAGAGCCTGAACCCCCTTAAGAGCCACAGTGTCAGGAAAAACTCCCTTTTAACAGGAAGAAACCTTGAACAGGACCCGGCTCATAAGGAAGAACCTTCCTGCTGATAGATGGCCGGGTAGAGGAGGAGAAGAAGAGGGAGACAGGACAGAGAGGATGAAGGAGAGAGTGTTTGTTTTAGAGCTACGCACTGCTTTACAAGCATTGGCTGAACTGATCATCAGCGCTCTATGTGTTACATCGTCATAATACAGTGTGAACTCTAATAATTTGATCCACAGGTTTATTTGTGTTTTTAAATTTTATGGGGATTTTAGTGTTGCCTAGCCTGTTTAAGCACAGTTCAAATTCAGCATCAGCAAAATTAGATCCGCCGTGAATTACAGCATTGTGACATTTCCCTGTGGGTAAAAAACCTGTGAATTGTTGCAACCTCAGACCTCAGCTGTTCATCACAACCATCAGCATTACACAACAGCAGAGGGAGCCGCCCCACTAGCAGTTTCAGCACTGGACAGCACCGCTGGTCTACAGCGCGTCAATGATTTCAGCACCGGACAGCGACAGAACAGGCCTCAGTGACAGGAGACTGTGAAGCCAGCAGCCGCTGTAAGTCTGGTTTCAACATATTAATGTGGCACAGCCTGCTTTTCCACCTATGGTCCGGTGTGGCAACTATGTAATCACTGTCATTTACTTTTTCTAGGACCACGTAAGGGCCAGTGTAACTAGCCTACAGAACTGACACCAAAGCAACAGCAAAACCATATCACCAGGCTTTATCATTTTGTCAGGGTTTCATTTTTGTTTGCACAATAGTCAAACCAAGTCAAAACATAGTTATAAAGCTGCAGGCAAGATCAGTGCAGACTGAAGCAAACATTACAGGATGAAACGTTATGTTTTACACAAAATTTGTTTTACTCAAAATATGATCAGAATTTGAAGACAAACTCTGAGCAGCCGCCATTTTATATGTTTATGTATATGTGTAACTTTGCGATATAGTAATAAGTGAGACTATTTAATAAAGCCACAAGTTTGAAGTTACATGATATTATAATATGAATATTGATTTCATTCAAAGAGCTTGTGACCACTTTACAGTTGAATAAATCCAACACAGTAATACTGTCGTTTCTAAATGTCATTTGTCTTCACTTTATTACTGTGATATGCTTACAGGAAGTTACTTGTCAGCTGCTGCCAGTTTATTCCTGTAAATTTCACAGTAGCTTTGTTATGCCAAGGCTTATTGGGCCCCTGGACCCCATTAGATGGGAGCAAAAAAAAGCCAAACACAGCACTTTGCACCCAATAAATCAGCACGGCCAGACGGCTCCCACATTACTGCATGGAAGAACTTGGTTGGAGACATTCAAGTGGGGTGCCCCCAGAATGGATCCATGAGAGACCATAATCCCTTGTGCAAAAAGACACCTGACATCTCTTCTGATGTATGGCTAGCTCAAAGTAGAAGCAACTCCAATGGAGAGGTTTGGTAAGCTCTGCAAAAATCTGCAACATTCTTGTTTTCAATTAATTGTGTGTTGTAATGTAATTTCTTCCTGGCTGTTATCACTTCTGTTCTGTCTGTGGAGTATGTTATAACATTTTATGGTCAGATTTGTGACAAATTATTGCTGATTAAGTAACATATCTCAATACAGTCTAATAGAGTGTTACATACAATTTTTAAGAAATGTAGCTCTTAGCGTAAGTTCAGTCATGAAGACACGCATCATCTCTATCAGCTTCCCTCTCCCTCTTCACCATCCTCGCACTCTCTCTCTTTCACTGCACTGCAATCCCTCTAGTGACCTCCCACATATTCAGGTGTTTAATAGATGGCACCTCCCTCACCAATCAGCTGTCGATCCGTCCATCTGCTGCCCAATCATCATCATCCTCCTCAGCTCCCAGGGCTAAAAGGACCACGACCAGGACCTACAAGTCCAGACGCCTTGCTTCAATCTTCTCTACATTAAGTAGCCATGTGCTCCCGTTTTTGTGGTTTTATACAAGTGGCTTCACTATGTCGTCGATAATGGTGTTGCTACATTTTAATTCATATTGAGCATTTTAAGCCTATTTATGATTAAAAAAATCTCCCTCTGTGACATGGGTCACAGAGTGCTGCTGCTGTTTGTGTCTCATCACCGGCTGATTGTTCACAGTCATTAGTCAATCCTGCTGCAGCTCTAGTATATGTGTCCAATGGAACCTGAACAACATGTCAGCTAAACACATAGAAATACTACACGTAGTTTTTCATATAAATAACATTGAATTGAATCATGTTGTACAGTAAATGGAAACAAAAAGCACTGAGAGTGGTGCTGGTAGTGCAGTGGGTGGAGGCTGAAGTGCTGCCACCTAGTGTCAATATTTGGTATTAAATCTGACTACATATTCCACCTTTAACTCACTGCCATATATACTGTGCCATGTGTGAAGTGATAATAAAAATGTGAATGTGAATTTATTGTAAAGAACTTTACTTATTATCCCTATTATAAGTGAGCAGTGTGTGTGTGTGTGTGTTTGATGGAGTGTGTAATGTCTGCTCAGTGTTATTGATACTGCTGTGTGTGATGCAGCTGACTACCAGCAGGTGGCTGTTAGAGTGATTGAGGTTGACCCCTCTATAGTGACTGATGCTCATGAAAGTGTTGTGTGCCGGTACTCGTTTGTTGCATGTATGTCTGTTACGTGTGTCTCTGCTTTCTGTGCTGGTTCCCAGTGCACGTCCAGTGAACCCAGTGGATCATCCACAGCTGAGTCCACTTGGCTCTCATCAGCACGCCTATATCAGCTGGAGGTGTGCACATGGCCGTGGCCAGTGGGCCAACTTGTGGGCGTGCACACCATGTGTCTTTGAGCAAAATGATCAGTACTGATCCTTTCTGTTTTGCTTTCTGTTTTCCCCTCATCCCCTGGACTAACTGACGTGGTTGCTTCTCACAATTCTCCAGGGAAAAAATCTCTAAAATGTACGCCTTGTGGAAAATCCTTTTCATGTCAGTGGAAATGTAAACATGTAGACATCAGAGCATTCAAACAGGTGAGAAACCATATTCTTGCAAAACATATGGGAAATGTAATGTTAGTAATTTAACTGTTCACATGAGAACCCACACAGGTGAAAAACCTCTCAGTGACAGTTTCCATGTTATTCATCACATGACAACATACACACCATATGTTTGTCAAACAGGTGAACCAACTGTTTAAAAAATGATCAAATAAATACACATATTCTGCTTTTATGGACTAAAGCTGAAGGTGTATATTTGCATTTACTTACAGTTTTCCACACTGTTAGGTATATTGTTTCTTTATGAATACTATTGAATGTGAATTGACAGCTGTGACTGAGATCTGTCATGTTAAAATTTGTTTATGTCTACAAAGAATAAAAAAAACTAGTTTCGATGTAACAAGTGTAATAAATTGGCTTCCTCTTGTTAAACTATTCTCTTTAAAACGATTTCATCTGACATCTGTCAGGATGTGATTGAGAGGGAAAAAAACAGGCTGCTGGCAGACTGCATTTTATTATTTGCTCAACCTGGCATATAACAGATATTACAGATGTTATACTGCACAGACAGATCAGACCAGATGTACTGACACCCAGTAAGAAATTATAATTATATAATATAAGGAACTGTTATGTTGTGTATTGAGGGTGTTGGTGTTCTGTGTTTTGGGGTTGTTGGTCTTTTCTCTTTCCTGTAGGGGGCGCTCGGTCCCCATGGTGGGAGCGCAGTGGAGCTTGGCTGGAGGCGGATCTATGACACCTCACTTCCTGTCGGTCCTCCTTTAAAGCTGGAGCGCGACTTACCTTTGACGCTGGATTGTCTCCTTTTGTGGTACACCGTTGCCGCTGTTCTTGAAAGGAATTTCTATGATCAGTTGTATTTTTGGCAAAGAGATTTTTGTGAAGACTCACGGTGCTCTCCGCTCTGTTTCAGGTACGAACCTTCGGACTCATTGTGCTCCTCCAGCCAGTTGCCTGCGCATCGCCACCTCATCTCCACAAACTATTTTTTGTACTCGCTTGTAAATATTAAACTCACCGTAAAACGCCAGCCTCTCATGTCCTGCTTTTGGGTCCTACACTGAAATCCCTTACATATTAAATGAAAAACAAGAATGTAAAAGGAATTTGCAATATATGAAATGGTCTAATAAAATCAAGAAAGAAATATAGCATATATTGAATATGAATATGAAACAATATAAGAGAAATAATATTTGTAGAAAGAAACCAGCACTCTGTCTTTCTTGGCAGCCATGGATGAGCTAGAATTAAAGTCCATTGTTAATAAACGTCAGCAGTGCAGACTGCGCTTTGAGTGCGCTTTGACTGAACTTATTTAAAATCAATACTCTGTCTACATCATATCATGTCGCTTCAAACTTGTGGCTTTATGATATTGTATTACTTATTATTACTTTATTAAAAAGCTGGCATATAAAACGGTTGCGGCTCTGAGTTTGGCTTCACAAATGATGAAGCTGCAGACAAACACTGGAACCACAGAGCTTCCTTCAGGATTTCTGCAAGTCTTATTTCTGCCACAAGTTGATGCTGTTTCACAGGCTTCACAATCTCCTCCAACACATTCAGTACTAAAGGAAAGTTTACAGTATAAACGTAAACATTTCCCAAGTTATTAACCCATTACTGTCCAAACTTTGCATGTTGTTCCCTTGTGTAGGCTTGTTACACTGGCCCTTACGTGGTCCTAGAAAAAGTAAATGACCATGATCACATAGTTGCCACACCGGACCATAGGCAGAAAAGCAGGCTGCGCCACATTAATATGTTGAAACCAGAATTACAGCGGCTGCTGGCTTCACAGTCTCCTGTCACTGAGGCCTGTCGCTGTCCGGTGCTGAAACCAACAACCCGCGCTGTAGACCGGTGGCGCTGTCCAGTGCTGAAACTGCTAGTGGGGCTGCTCCCTCTGCGCCGTCGTCTAAAGCTGATGGTTGTAATGAACAGCCAGGGTCTGAGGTTGATGAGGAAATTCCCGCGCGGTGCGGTTGTTCATGGGCAACTGAAAAAAACTGACATGTCTAAACTTAAACAGTATTTTCCCTCATTTGGCTGATTCTCAGAGGAAAGATTTAAAGATTAAAGATTTAAAAGAGATTTTAAAAACGTTTTAAAAAATTAAAAAAGATTTAAACATTTAACAAATAAATGCACTAAATTGTGACAATTAAAATAAAGAACTGATGCTGTTATTCTATATGACCAGCAGGTGGCAGAAGAGACTCAGAAACAAGGAGCCTATAGGCCGACAACTGCTGACAGTTGGCTTGGAAGGAGCCTCTCCATATGATCCTTAGATGCTTACCTTTAAATCTTCTGCCTGACTTTGTATCAAAACATGCCCCATGATCTGCATGAGCCTCTGACTTCTGTGGCTGGGACAGTGGTTTGCACTTTTGTCCACTAGGTGAAGCCACATGCTCAGACAGACTCAGCTCTACCTCCTTTCCCATCCACAAAGCATGCTTTAAAAACATATGAATGTGTATAAATATATATGAATAGGGCAGCAGGGGCTGATGGGAGTTTTGAGCAGCGCGTCCTCATTTGGCCTCAGCTGCATCAGAGCGTCACTTCTCTGTGAGTTCACCAGAGAAAACACGCTTCTCCTGCCGGCTGCTGCTCTTTGCTGTCTGTGTTCAGGTGAGTGTTTCCAGCCAATCAGGCGCCGACGAGCTGCACCTGTAACAAACACTGACCTCCACCTGTATCTGCAGCGCTGGTTTCCATGGCAGCAGATCTGATTCAGGACGATGCCTCACTGACCAGGAGAGTCGTGGACATTTGTCCTTCAGCTGTGGAGGGCTTCAACAGTGTGGCAGTGTATTTGTATGGTGGTACCAGAAGAAAGACAAGGACACATTCAGACTGATTCTTGATATTGATAAGAGAAATGGTGACATCGATAAAAGTTACAATCATCCTCAGAAAGATGATTTCTCAGCTGTACAAACACAGAAGGGCTGGGAGCTGGAGCTCAAGACAGTTAAAGAGGATCATTCAGCCACCTGCTCCTGTTGGTGGGATGATGGAAGTTCCCACAGTGAGAGATTATGCGAGCAGCCTGAACAAAAACCAGCAGAGAACAGAAAACCACATCAGCTTCATGTTTCACCTCCATCTCAGACTCAAACACACTCAAAGAGCTCTGAAGCGTCGAAAGCTGCACAAATCCATGTTTGATCCCAACAAAGGAAGGAATGAGTCCATGTGACCAGAGGGGACGCTGACTGGGAGTCTTCCAGTCGGAGCTTCACATGTTAACAGAGGAAGTTTAGAATCAGCAGGAAAAAGCTGATGATGAGGACGCTGTGATGCTTTTTACAAACTTGGAGATTTTCAGTGTCTCTGTTTTACACAGACGTTCCTGCAACATGGAATTCTGACAGAATTCTGTCTCCTGATTGGATCCTTCACTCAGCAGGTTTTTATATGAGCCTGTTTCACTGTGTGGGTGTGGATCTTTGGTCCTGGAACTAAACTGATAGTAACAGGTAAGAACTAACATTTATTTTTACTGTTGGAAATGTTGAAGCTGTTTAAAGTCACTTTCTTCATGAACTGTTTCTACTGAATCACATTTTTATTATTTTTATACTTTGTATAGGATTTATCACACAGCACACGGACAGAAAAAACTCAAAGTTTAATCTGAGTTATTGTTTCTGCAGAATTATTTAGTGTTTCATCATTTCAGTATTTTTAATCAGTAATAAATTAATATATACAATAAAGAAACGATGTGGTGCTACAATAAGAGGAAATAATTTGTACACATAAAAGATAAAAGGACACATTTAAGATAAACATTAATATCTTTTACATGTTAACACAGGTTTTATATTTATCAAAATTTTACTATATATAAAAATACATATGGCAATATATATAATCATTTTAGTATACAATATATGATCATCATAACATGTATATTAAATGTAGTAGTTATTCAGTATGTCCATTTAATAGATTAGACATTTTAGAAAATGTAATAATGTACAATATAAAATCAAACAAATGTAAAATATTTGTCATCTACGTCAATATTTGAAGTCTACTTCAAGTTTAAATAAAGATTTTTTTGAATATTCCAATTTTAATGTTCCACTTTTAAATTGGACATAAGTGTCAGGTTGCTTATTGTGGTAGACTGTACTGACTATAGTGATAGACTGGCCACCTATCGAGGTCTCTCAAGACAAAGAGATCTCACTCATTGACAAATACAATAGACTCCAGCCCCCCATGACCCAGTAGCACAGGACAAGTTCAGGAATGATTTGAATTCCCTATCCCCCTCACAGCATGATGGAGCTGCTGCACTGACAGACTGATGATTGTTTGTCTGTGTTGTGTAGCCTCAGAGCAGCTTGTTGTGTTGCCCGTGGTGAGCGTGTACCCAGCAGCACCCACAGGCCGTCCTGAGGGGAGCAGCTCCCTGCTGTGTCTGGCCTCAGACATGTTTCCCCCTCTCGTCCGCTTCTCCTGGAAACGACAGCAGGTGTACGGCCCACTGGAGGAGCTGCATCCTGCTGAGGGAGAGCAGCTGGAGCTCAGAGAGACGGGATACAGCGCCGCCATCTTGTTTGTCCAGCAGCAGGAGAGCAGCAGCTATAAGTACAGCTGTTTTGTGAACCATGAGGGGGTCAGAGTGAAGGCCCAAACAGAGCAAGGTAATGAACATGTTCATGGGATGTTGAGCAGAGAGCAGAGGACCTTTGTAAACATGTGACTCTTCTGTTTCAGAGCTTCCAGCTGCAGCTTCCTGTCCTCCAGAGAGAGGAGTCTCAGTGCAGGGTGAAGCTGCTCCTTCTGCTCTACACTGTGCTGATAGTGAAGAGTCTGCTGTACTGCTGTGGACTCTCTCTGCTGATGATCGGCTGACTGCTCGTCCTCCATCACATCATCCATCACTGTCCTCAGAGTCCATCAGTGATCACATGAGGCTCTTTTTTTCTCTTTGTACTAAAACTTTGAGTCAGTATAAAACTGAATCTGACTTCCTGTCTGCTTGGATATTTCTGCATTTATAGTTTTACTTTTTATCACAAAGTGTCTTCACATTATTTCACTGTCGTTTCACAGTAAAGCTGATCGCAGCCTGGCAGTCATGTGACCATGGTTGTCAAGCAGCAGGTGCAGAACAGAATGTGATAAAAATCAAAGGATGAAACCACACGGCTGTTGTGTGTGTTCAGCGTGGTGTATGTGTGTGTTAATCCTCTTTTATAAATCTGCACGCCGACGACTGCTGTTTCCTTCACAGTGACATAAAATGAGAAAATGTTTGAATGTTTTATCTGCACACATGTGCTCTCTGTGATTTGATGATGAATTGATTGTTTCAATGTGAGTAGATGAAGAAATGAACCTGCCGCTGTCTTCAGACTCTCTGCAGCTCTGTCACTTTCTGATATTAATAAACTCTTTCAGATCTGATGTTTTGTATCCAAACACATTTTCTGTGGTTTTGAATTAATTGTTGAAAACACTGAGTGCAGACTGATCTGTTCAAAGAGCATGCAGTGAGCAGGAAATGAGGCAGGTCGAGGACTTCCTGGATGATTCTGTAACCGTCACAGTGAAACCCACAGAAACCCACAGAGCCGTCTGATTGGCTGCTTTCTGTCCTAATAACCACTGAGATCACACTGATATCTGCAGCTGTTCCTCCGTCTCTCTCTACACTAATAATCCTCTTGTTCATAAACAGTAGATATAGCATCACTGCCCTCAAGTGGTCACTGTCAGGTACTACATTTGTCTGTGAAGGTGAGAGTATGAACCAGAGGTACAATGTAGATGCCTGCTTGTCACTAAGGACACCTCACCATCAAAGCAGGAATGAGGATCAAGCTGAGAACCTTACAGTTAGTGGACTACCACTCTTCCACCTGAGCCACAGCTGCCTGAACAGTGATGTCATCACAAGGCCAACAAGCAGTGACACAGTCAGTAAACAGTGATGTCACAACCCAACCAAGCAGCTCTCTTTAACACAGCAACTGATCTGTGATGTCATAACAAGACCAACAGCTCTCTTTAACAGGCCAAGAGAAGAGTGATGTCACAAGCAGACCTAACAGGCCTGTTTAAGACAAGTGGAGAATGATGTCATAATCAGAGCAACACAGGAAGTAAAGACATGTATGAATGACTGTGGTCAAAGAAAGAAATGATTGAAGTCAATAGATTATGAGAGTAAATGTTGCTGATGTCCTTCACTCTGACTGGAGACAGGAGCTGTATAATCATCATTTAACAATGAGAAGAAAGCAGCACACCAGTCACATGATCATGTTGTACAGTAAATGAGTGGAAACAAAAAGCAGGAGAGGAGGAAACAAGTAGCTCAAGTGCTGCCACCTAGTGTCAATATTTGGTATTAATTCTACTACATATTCCACCTTTAACTCACTGCCATACATACTGTGCCATGTGTGAAGTGATAATAAAAAAGTGAATGTGAATTTATTGTAAAGAACTTTACTTCTTCAGGATGCCAGTCCCCAAAATCAGATCTGCCAAGTGAATGAAACATGTAGATGCAGGACTCCACATACAGGGAGTGTTTCTGTTGTGGATAGATCATCTAGAAAACATAGCAATCCATAAGAACAGATCAATAAATATCATGCCATTGGTACGTTGAATATATGTGTAAGTGTGGATGTTTTTAAGGAGTGGATGGAGAAACTGTTCTCTGGAATTATGAATAGACCCATATAGATCCGTGGGGATTTTTAATATTGACCTGTATGAAAGTAGAAATCATATAAAAAGAAATTACTGGTGGATCCAGGAAGATGACCTATCCAGATTATTTCGTGGATTCAAAGGCTGCATGTTGCAATATGAATGAGACAGTTCATAGTTTCAATGACTTGTTTGTTCATGTTGGTCCAGACCTAGAATCCAAAATCCCTGATCATGTAACAGAGCTAAATATCAGAACCATCAATAGTAACTCAGTCTTTCTGTCTGCAGTTAGTGAGCAAGAAGTGATCGATACTGTCAACAAATAAAAAGAACTTCTCCACAGACTGTCCTGCTATTGATATGTATATATTAGTCAAAAAGGGATTAATAACATGACAACAGCCTTAACACACATCTGTAACCTGTCACTTCAAAGCGGCTGTGTTCCAAAGAACATGAACATTGCTAACATAGTTACCACATGGACTGTAGGCAGAAAAGCAGGCTGTGCCACATTAATATGTTGTCAGCTGGACTTGACTGTCATCCACCAAACAAAGAAACAGTGGTCCATGAGCACTGACATGTGGCCTGGCCATGTGTGCACAACAAATACAATGTTGCTTGTTCTTTGTACAGGAAACATACATGTTTCATCATTAGAACATATGTGTATTATCAGTGCCTATATTATAATAACAGACAACATTTACACATTAAATGTTGTGCCACAACCATAGGGGAGCCCCATGACCTCCTGTTAAGACCCCACTGGGTGAATTTTGTCCATCATTAGAGACAAATGTCCTGAAAATTGAAGCTGCTGGGGAAACTTCAAAGATTAGTTGTAGTTTGTGTTTATCTTGAAGACTGAATTAAAACATTCAAAAAACATAGACAGAGAAAGAGACTGCTGCATGTAATGAAGTTCATGTGTGTCTTTGTGTATCTTGCCCTCATTTCCTGACTCTAAATAAATGGCTTTGCTGCCCTCTTGTGGTTAAATGCTGACATTCACCACAACTCTTTCGGTCTAGCTTACTGTATATGTGAGCATATGCATATGTATACTAGGCCAACCAAGAGCAGGATGGTCCACCTTATGAGCAGGGTCCTGCTCAGGGTTTCTTCCTGTTACCGGTGTCAAGCGGAGCTGAGATCCCAGAAGCCCTGCCCAGGACTTTGACACATCAGTCTTGGGACTTGTCTTGGGGACCTGGTGTGATTCATGCTGGCAGCAATCAGACTAATTATTAACAGCTGTTTCTCATGCTGCATGTGAGCTGAGCAGGGCAGCCAGGGCATCAGTGATTGGAGTTTTTAAATGCAGCAATGAGCATGCTCAGTAGAAAATAATGGGACAACAAAGCATGCTGGGACATTCAAGGTCTTCAAGGTGTTTGTACTGTAGAAGAGGTCAGAGCAGTAAACCTGTGGTGCTGATGTTGTAGTCGTGTGACCGTGCTGTAGCTGCTTTATAGTGTAGCATTAGCTTTTTACTTCTGCTGATCATATTTAGGCTTCAAACATCATAAAGTGCTGTTCATTCATGAAGATGATCCTGCTGAACAAAACCTGTAAGTATCATCAACTTTTCTTTATTTCCTGCAGTCATCAAAAAGACAATGGAGACATCTCATTGGCTGTTTGTGCAGGAAACACATGAGAAGCTAACTTCCTGGTTGGACTACAAATAGCCATCATCCCTGCTGCACTGTGTAAGATGTGTGATCCATGTTGCTTCTGCTCTGCTCCATCCTGTGCTGATCTGTAGTTCATTGATTGCTGAGCTCCATCTAGTGGACAGACAGTAGAAGTGAATCAGGAAATGTCTTTCAGACACTTGTTGGACCGGTTTTAAAGTCACTGACGTGTTCAGACTGTGAGGCTGTGAGGAAGTGACGGCCTCCTCAGATCAGATTGTGTTAGACAGCAGGACTGAGGAGGGACCAGGAGCAGCTTCTTCTCCACAAAGGAAGCTGGAAAGTGTCTGTAAGTCCATCTGAACTGATCCAGCAGGTGAGAATCCTTCCAGAGAAATCTCTACATGTCTGATCACACTGTGCTGCATCACTGACTGATGGTGCAGTACAGATGTTTCTGCTGCTGATTGGCTGCTTTCTCTTTGCTCTTTGATGACTTTTATAGCAGATGAACAGTTGTTTCAGAACAAGTTGTGTTACTTGTGTTTTTCTGTTAGAGTCACAGCAGACTGTAGAACACAACTCTCAGGTCACATGATCAGTGAGGAATGCAAGGAGTCAGAACTGGTCTGACAGCTGGATGACACTGCACGCATATCTGTTTGCTCTACTGTTAACCCATTCATGTCCATACTGGAGTTTTTATGATTACTTTTAAACACCTGCTGTTGGTTTGTTCTGAGTTCATCAGATCAGACTGCTTCCAGGACTGACACAACTGTTGGAGACGTATAGAAAACCAAATGAACTTGGCCTTCAAGGAGGATCAGTGGGTGCTGCTGGGGGGACAGGGCACCCTGCTAATATAATGGTAGGAGAAACACTGATGTCTATAGCTCTGATTATCGGCTCTACACACTATAGTGTAGACTAGCTGTACCACCTGCTAACAGGAAGGTTTTAAGTCTGGTCTTAAAGGTGGAGGTGGTGTCTGCCTCTCTAATCCAAATTTACACCTGGTTCCAGAGTGAGGGCTCCTGGTGATTAAAGGCTCGTCCTCCCAGTCTACTTTAATGGATTCTAGGAACTACAAGTAAACCTGCACTCTGTGATCTGAGTGTTCTATTGGGAATATATGGGACTATTAGATCCTGCAGGTGTAATAAAGCTTGATCATTAAGGACAGAGAAGAGAAGTTTCAAGAGCAGCTGTATATGTTCCTGTATATATATATTGTATTTATTTATTGTTATTTCTTTGTTAAATGCAGCTGCTGCTACAAGCTAATCCCCTAGCTGCCCTATCTGCCCTAACATCGCTAGCGGCAGAAAGACACAGCAACAGCCATGTATGAGGAGAGATTCCGTTTGAAAAGTAGAGAAACAGCATTTTATATGATAGAACATGCTTTTATAAGGACAACATCAGAAAGGAAAGCAGGGAGAGAAGCAGCAGCTGTTCTCAGAGGGGAAGCTGAGGAGCTGCCCTGTGTGTTGAGGGGGTAAACTGAGTTTTCAGTAACTGCTCTGTAACCCAGCCTGACACATAGAGAGGACATGAACCATCAAATAAACAGGCAGATTACTACGTGACTTTGTGAATCTCACGAGAGTGCGGAGGCAGTGCTATAGCACTACGCTTCTGAAATGCTCCTGGTGTAAATTGATGTTGTGAGACACACGGGCGTATTACGTCTGTAAAATGCTACGCTGCGCTTTCGCACGCGGTGTGCTTCTGCAGACTTTGAAGGAATTGGGAGAGCAGGAGTTTGAAGAGTTTAAGTGGCACATACAAAATGGAACTCAAGAAGACTTCCCATTGATCCCAAAGTATAAACTTGAAAAAGCAAACAGGATGGAAACAGTGGACCAGATGTTGCAGACCTACACTGAGAACTCTATTAAAGTCATGAACATGGTTTTGGTGGAGATCAGGCAGAAAAATGTGGTCAAAGATGTTCCTTCAGAACCTTCAGGAAGTGATGGAACTGTCCACAGGTGAGAACATCTCTTTCAGTGTGTCTGAGAAATCCCTGAGCCTTGATCTTCATCTTTCTCCATCATTAAATGTCCATCGTTTTAACGTCAGTTTTCCTTATACACTTCATACAGTTTCTGTATATGTATTTATATGCATTGTGTCAGAAAACTCTTCTACCTATGACATATGTGAGCCAGGGTTGTGTTTGCATATAGAGTGAAACAAGCAGTCAGAGACAGTGTGGCTTATCAATGACTAATTCCAGTTTACGTCAGCCATATTGCAAATGAAACAGGTCTCATACATCAGCAACAACACTAATAGATTGAGGACTGTAAAACCAACACCATAGGAAAAAACACTCAGGCAGACATACTGACCTCCAGATAATAACAACCAATAATAATAATAATAATATCCAGCACAAGGCAGCAGTTACCTCTGGCATAGAGTTTCAAACCAAGTTAAACATGCTGCTACTCTGGAGACCTTAAGAGGACTGTTAGGACTATTGTGCAGGCGATTAGCCTGTTAGATGTCACGCATTAATTATTATTATGAAGAACTAATTTCATTTGTGAACTTCACTTTACATGACTTACAGGTTTCATTACAGAATAGCTCCTTATATAGACGTTCTTTTTGGCTGCCATCTCTTGTGTCTTGCACTCACTGTCTCACATGTGTTTTGATGCTGCCAACCAACGTAGCTACACACATGACAGCCTTTGATATAACACAGTCAGAATATGTTTCTTCCTGCAGGGTGGACCATGGTGGAGAGCAGACGTTAAAACCTGATGTGAGGAAGTGTAAGTTTGACTCAGTCTTTCCTCATTTTATTGTGCATGAGTCAGTGTTTTATCAGTCCATCAGAAGTCCTGTCTTTAATGGACATTTGTATCTTGTATTCAGTCACAGTGTCATTGCACACTTACTGGATCCTTATCGTTCTAACCCACATATGCAACAAGAAAAAGGCTTTTGTCCATCAAACGTCTGGATGTGATGTCATTGGAGTGAATATGGACTGACTGTGACCTGCTAGCAGGTCCCAGGTGTGTTTTTAGTCATTTTAGTCATTTCATTTTAGTCTTTTTAGTCTTTAAAAACATGAGGTCAGTCCTCATCCAGTCCTTTTGGGATGAAATGAAATAAATTATTAAACATTCCAGTCATTAAGTCACAGCATCTGCTCACATAAACAACTGCAGCTATTTGCTAAAATCATTTAAGTTATAATTTTTTGTACACACAGCACCCCATGTTGACAGGAAAACACAAAATTGTTGACATTTCTGCAGATGTATTAAAAAACAAAAAGTGAAATATGATTCAGATGGTTCCACACCTTCATTTGAGTCCAGCTGTGTTTGATGATGCTGATTGGACTTGATTAGGAAAGATACACACCTGTCTGTATAAGACTAACAGCTCACAGTGCATGTTAGAGCACATGAGGATCATGAGGTCAAAGGTCAAACTGACTGTGACTGTCTGTGGGACCCTTTGTATTTTTCATCAACAGAAAAATGATACAACCAATTATTATTTTAAACTGAGACACACTGGCCTTGGCTCATTTACTGTGATGAACATATATCTGAACACATTTTAATTGACCCACACACAAACACACACACACACACAAACACATTTATATTATATACAGGATGTTTGGGTCTACTGGACCCAGGCATATAAAAGTGTGAAAATTGCAGTTTTGTATTCTACCTGGGACTGTCAAACAACAGTCCCAGGTAGAATGAAAGTGAAAGTGATCTCAGTGAGTTGTTGGATCAAATAAATGTAAATATGTGCAATTTAATGAACATTTTTGTGTTTGGTTTTAAAACCTAAACCAATTTAGTAAGTGTAACTTAAAATGTAAACTTGTTGAAGCAACACAAACCAACTAAGTAAATTCAACACAACATTGTTGAGTAAATTGAACGATCACCGACCTGATACCTACACCTGACACTAGGTGGCAGCACTTGGCTGTGTGACATGCACAGTTCCCCTTTGATGAAGTTGTCAAATTTACTTAATATAGTTATGTCAACAATTTCCACATAACTTTGTTGTGCTCAATCAAAATAACTAAATTATGCGAAGCTAACAAGAATGTGTTAAGTCATTTCAATATACTCTGACATTTATTACACTGACACAACTGACACCTACTAAACAGTTCACATTTCTACACTGAAATAAATGTGAAAAAAGAAAAAAGCTTGTCATGTTTTGCACTCAGAAAGTGCTTGTAATCTTTATTCACGAATTTAAATTAAATTAGTAAACATTAAATTAGTACACATGTTAATTAGTTCCTAAAATATGGACTTGTGCCTTCATTATGAGAATAAATATATAAATATTTATTTTCAAATGTATTTCTGTAGATTATTTATTGTGATACTATATTTGAAAGACAAGAAAAACAGGAGAAGCAGGGAAAAAACAGGACACAGGTGAGACACATTAGGGCCAGCAGGTGATCAGCAGAGGAGGAGACACACAAGTGAAGACAAGACATCTGAAACGAGAAGCATGTTAGAACTACATGAAGCTGCTTGGAGGAGCAGTGAAACCTCTTCAGACAACTCTATAACTCTGCAGGTTCTACAGTTGTTTAGCAGCTACTTCACTTGCCGCTAGCTCAAACTTTGAAGGTCCAGCGAGTCTGTCACTGACGGTGTCTCCTCCTCTGTTTCAGTTGGAGACACAGCTGGACTGATGTCAAAGCCCGCTGACAGTGAGTACAGTCTTTGTCTCTCTGTACACCACACTCTCTGTTATGATTGTCTTCACACCTCAGTGCGAGTATTTGGGTTTTTACTGACCTGACCTTTGACCTCTCTGACCTCACAAAGAGGGCAGAGTCCAAAGGTCAGCACCAGTTCCTCTTGAACACACCATAAACCAGCTGATAGATTGATGATCTTTATTCTTTGATTGATCCCAAACTGGGAAATGTCAGGCACTCAGCTTTCTATACACCCTGAAGCCCATCAGTCCTCACAGGACAGAGGGCAGGGGTTCCTGAACGCACCACAGAGGTGATCATCTTTCTCTGCTCTCCTCTCAGACATGCACTTTGTGGATAAACACAGAGCCGACCTGATCCAGAGAATCAGCAACATCGACCCCATCCTGGACCAGCTCTTGGGCTCAGTCATCCAGCAGGAAGCATATGATCGGATCAGAGCTCAGCCCACCAACCAGGACAAGGTCAGGGAGCTCTACACGTTCCTGCAAGCTGGAACAGAAGCCAAAGATAAATTCTACCACATCCTCCAGACGCACGAGCAGCTGCTCATCGATGAACTCAATAAGAAGTAAGCTCTGTGAGGACACCCAGGCCTGAACACCAGTGTCATCATGAGGGAACAATATATATTTCTATATTTTAATCGTGTTACCTTTACTTTTCCACATAAAGAAAAGAGACCCGGCCTGTATAGGCCAAAATAGGGTTACAATAATATTCTCATAGCAAAATATGTCTTTACATATAGATAAGGACATATAAACACATGTATACACAACCATGTACCATGTAAAACATGATCATTATAAATATTCTCATTATCAACTTAACTGATTATAAATATCAACATTAACATGAGACAATTTGGCTGGACCATTACTGTTCCATACTAGACCTACTCATCTCCCATTTTCTTTTTTTTTAAACCACTCACTCTCAAAAAACAGAGAGGAAAATGTATTTTAACATCATAATATGAACAATATTTTTAAGCACAACACATGAACTGAACGCCTCCTTACTCCATATTATCATTAGCAAATGCACAATTTACCTCCACTTAAAAGTAGTATCAATGTTCTCACTCACCAGATGTCACTCAAACATCATATACACACATACACCGGCGTAAACGCAGATCACACGGCTCTCAACAATCCAGGTTCAGCTGTTGAAGAAACAGGGACACAGGAGTTCAGCAATGCATAATTTGCTTAGCAAAGTCACATGTGGCTACCAGCCCAAGCTAGCGCCATAGCGACTACTAAGATGGTTTTAATCAGAAATACTATGAATGTCCTGTTTTCTCACTAATAAGGTTATCCCAATAAAACGTGCACGATGTTATTTTGGAAAATGGAGGCAAGGAAATTATTGTACTCCTTGCCAGAGCATCTTGTGTCTCTCCAAGACTTCAAGCCATACTATTTGTTTATTAACTGCAGTTTTGACCTTTTGACTATTTTTGGATAACTATTTGTCTAGCCCTAGTGTATGCCTAAAGCTTAAAAAACTGGGTTCGGCCTTTTGTTTCACTGAACCAGTTTTGCTCTTTGTCCATCCATCCATTTTCGACCGCTTACGTATTAATTAATACTCAGCTGTAAGAACCACTGAATTATCCCACAAACAAATGTTCCTGAAACAATCCACATGTGAAGCTTCAAATGAGGCAACAACACAATGGTCGAGGGAATGTCAGAAACAGAGAGCAGTGAGCAGCTTCACTGATTGAGACGCTACAATATTATCAATGTAAAAACTACACACATGAATGAGTGAATGTATTTATTTGAACTGTGTCAGAAAACTCTTCCATCCATGACACATGTGAACCAGGGCTGTGTTTGCATATAGAGTGAAAGAAACAGTCAGAGACAGTGTGGCTTATTTGCTGCTTTGGATAAATGCACAATGCTGAGATCAAACCTACACTGTTGCTGCATGAAGAGGATTTTACAAGTAAAGCACTGACAGAGCAATATTTCACATAATGGAGGACATGAATACACAGAGCAGATCAGGAGAGACTCTTCTGAAGTTGACACAGATGAGTTTCAGTCTGTTTGTGTGTCTGTGACAAACTAAGGGACTCTGCTTCATGTTGATCAGCAGTTTGGACTCATGTTGGACAGAAAATCATTCTGACTGTGTTTCTTCCTGCAGGGTGGACCATGGTGGAGAGCAGTGGTTAAAACCAGGTCTGAGGAAGGGTAAGTTTGACTTAGTCTTTCCTCATTTTATTGTGCATGAGTCAGTGTTTTATCAATCCATCAGAAGTCCTGTCTTTAATGGACATTTGTTTCTTGTAGTCAGTCACAGTGTCATTGCACACTTACTGGATCCTTATTGTTCTAACCCACATATGCAACAAGAAAAAGGCTTTTGTCCATCAAACGTCTGGATGTGATGTCATTGGAGTATGGACTGTGACCTGCTAGCATGTCCCAAGTGTCTTTTTAGTCTCATGTCCTCCTCACTTCCACTCTCACATGAGCCAGATGATTTGTGTGTCTTTAGTCTGTGTCTGAGTACCTGTTGTGTTGATGTGTTTGTGTAGCTGGAGTCCATCTTGCTTTTGGATCAGTCATTGTCATTTGTAAATAGCTCTGTATATATTGTCGTGTGTAGCTGCAGCTTGTAGGAGGGAGAAGCCCTTTTTCTGTCTTTCCATCTTCTCATTTTTTTTTCTTTTGTTAGGGAACTTTAGTGTGTTTTAGTGTCTTTTTCTTTGTTCTGTTCTGTTTGTTCTTTGTTGCTTAACTCTGAGTTCATGAACTGCAGCCCAACACTGAATCCAGTTTATCTGATTAGGCGGGGCATACCACTTCGATAGTGGAGTGTGCCACTAAAGCAGACGAGGCATACCAAATGCCACTTTGGGATCTCGCCTTCTCTCCTTTAAAATGTACTCAAGTATTGAAAGTAAAAGTACAAGTATGAAGTTTTAATATGTTATGTAGGTAATAAAGAAAGCAGTCGAAAATGTCACATCATAAGTCTGAAAGACAAAGGAAGTGATCAGAGCACCTTAAACTCTGTGTTTAACTCTTTCCACTTTTTCACTTCCCTAGACACACACATGCTTATAACTAACAATGACATAACAAACCAACAGCCTCTTTACAGAATCATTTACTTTATCTAGAGACAAAGTTTTGCTGGTTTTCACACGTTTGTTTTTATAAGTACCAACATGCCACTGTCAGGTCTGTTTTGCTGTTTCCATGCTCTCACTGCAGGGGGCACCAGCCTGTCATGAAAGGAAGAGTGAGACTGAGGAACCTGATTCACACTGATGAGATGTTCTGATTGTAGCTTTAACACTTTCCCATTCCCGGCTCTGGCGCTGATGGGTGTTGAAGAGTGTGGCACTTTTGTGTCCCACATCTTGAATCACCTGCAGCAGAGACGTGTTTTGGGCAATGATGGATCTGTATTGCTTTGTAGGAACAGACTGGGCTGTTAAAGTTAATGCTCAGTGCCTGTATGTGTACACACACTAACCTACTCACTGTGTTTGACACAGATGGGATGGTTCCAGTACCGGAGCCACACCACATCACATATTACCAAAAGAAACTCCAATCACACTTCTGTGACAGGTTTCTTTTGGCACAAGAAGGCTCGGCAATACAAAAAAAGCGTCTGGTTGATATCTACACAAAGCTATACATCACAGCCAGCCCTGACAACACACAGCATGAGATCCAACAGATCCAGAAAGCCTCAAGGCCCAGAGACACTGAGAAATCTGTCACACCTGGAGACATGTTCCAACATCCTTCTGGAGAATACAGACCCATAAAAACAGTGTTGACCAACGGAATCGCGGGAATTGGAAAGACCTTCCTGGTGCAAAAGTTTATGCTGGACTGGGCTGAAGGAACAGCCAATCAAGATGTACATCTCATTTTCCCCTTCTACTTCCGTCAGCTGAATCCACGGATGGGAAAACAGTTCAGTTTGGCAAACCTCATTCATGAATGTATCCCAGAGACTGTGGACATCAAAGAGGAGGCTCTTAATTACATCTTTACTGCTCTGCAGTCATCAGGAAACAGCAACTACGACAAGAGCGAATTCAAGATTCTCTTTGTGTTTGATGGACTGGACGAGAGCCGCCTTCATCTGGACCTTCATGTTCATGATATTGACTCTGTTGATGTAACTAAGTCCACCACCACTGATATCTTGGTGAAAAACCTCATCAATGGAAAACTGCTGCGCTCTGCTCGCATATGGATCACCACAAGACCTGCAGCTGCCAATCAGATCCCTACTGACTGTGTGGATGTGGTGACAGAGGTCAGAGGGTTCAATGACCCACAGAAGGAGGAGTACTTCAGGAAGAGATTCAGAGAGGAGGAGCAGGCCAGCAGGATCATCTCCCACATCAAGACATCACAAAGCATCCACAACATGTGCCACATCCCAGTCTTTTGCTGGATCACTGCTGGAGTTCTGGAGGACATGTTGAAAACCAGAGAGGGAGGAGAGCTGCCCAAGTCCCTGACTGAGATGTATATCCGCTTCCTGGTGGTTCAGACCAAAGTGAAGAAGGTAAAGTATGATGGAGGAGCTAAGGCAGATTCACACTGGAGCCCAGAGAGCAGGGAGATGATCCAGGCTCTGGGAAAACTGGCTTTTGATCAGCTGCAGAAAGGAAACCTGATCTTCTATGAATCAGACCTGACAGAGTGTGGCATCGATAAAGCAGCCCCAGTGAAATCAGGAGTGTTCACACAGATCTTCAAAGAGGAAGACAATGTCTTCTGCTTCATCCACCTGAGTGTTCAGGAGTTTCTAGCTGCTCTTCATGTCCATCTGACCTTCATCAACTCTGCTGTCAACCTGCTGGAACAATCTTGGTGGTCTAAAGTCATTAGACACAAATCTAAACTAAGACACCTCCACCGAAGTGCTGTGGACAAGTCCATAAAGAGTCCAAATGGACACCTGGACTTGTTCCTCCGCTTCCTACTGGGTCTTTCACTGCAGACCAATCAGACTCACCTACAAGGCCTGCTGACACAGACAGGAAGTAGCTCACAGACCAATCAGAAAACAGTCCAGTACATCAAGAAGAAGATCAGTAAGAATGTGTCTGCAGAGAGAAGCATCAATCTGTTCCACTGTCTGAATGAACTGAATGATCGTTCTCTAGTGGAGGAGATCCAACAGTCCCTGAGATCAGGACGTCTCTCCACAGATGAACTGTCTCCTGCTCAGTGGTCAGCTCTGGTCTTCATCTTACTGTCATCAGAAGAAGATCTGGAGGTGTTTGACCTGAGGAAATACTCTGCTTCAGAGGAGGCTCTTCTGAGGCTGCTGCCAGTGGTCAAAGCCTCCAACAAAGTTCTGTAGGTGGATTTATGAAACCTTTCAAACATGATTCATGTTGTTGAGTGGTTAAATACACACATAGATTCACAATTAAATATTTATTTCTATCTATAGGTCACATTTAAATATCTTCTATAGTTGTGGCTGTCAGGTTCACGTTACTATTTTGTCAATGTCCATTTTGCAGTCACAGTTACTATAAATGTCAGTGTTGTAAAATGTGTACTTTTCTTTTCTGTCAGGCTGAGCAGCTGTAACCTCTCAGAGAGAAGCTGTGAAGCTCTGTCCTTAGTCCTCACCTCCCAGACCTCTAGTCTGAGAGAGCTGGACCTCAGTGACAACAACCTGTGGGACTCAGGAGTGAAGCAGTTAGCTGCTGGGTTGGAGACGCCACAGTGTAGACTGGAAGCTCTCAGGTGTGGATGCAGCTGGTTGTTAAACATTTAAATTCAGCCCCAGATTCAAAGTATACAGCATTTATAAATCCTTCATGCCTTTTGTGTTCACATTTGTTTTGTAACTCTAGGTTGTCGAGCTGTCTGATCACAGAGGAAGGCTGTGCTTCTCTGGCCTCAGCTCTGACCTCCAACCCCTCCCACCTGAGAGAGCTGGACCTGAGCTACAATCTAATGGGTCCAGGAGACTCAGGAGTGAAGCTGCTGTTGGACATTCAGGATAGTCCAAACTATAGACTGGACACTCTCAGGTATGCACAAATATAAGTGTGTAATATGTTTACAGTAAAAATCACTTATCTCCACTGATGAAGATTTCAGACATGTAAATGACACAAAACCTACTGGTGGATCCACTCATTGTGTCTCTGACAAACTGAAGAACTCTGCTTCATGTTGATCAGCAGTTTGGACTCATGTTGGATAGAAAATCATTCTGACTGTGTTTCTTCCTGCAGGGTGGACCATGGTGGGGAGCAGAATTTAAGACTTGGTCTTAAGAAGTGTAAGTTTGACTCAGTCTTTCCTCATTTTATTGTGCATGAGCCAGTGTTTTATCAGTCCACCAGAAGTCCTGTCTTTAATGGACTTTAATGGGATTTGTCTCTTGTATTCAGTCACAGTGTCATTGCACACTTACCTATTGTTGTAACATCTGGATGTGATGTCATTGGAGTGAATATGGACTGACTGAATTTTGGCAGCAATTTCTGATTTTCTGATTTACACTGTTCAGTCATGACCTTCTTCATGAATACTCCATAACTACAGCAAAACACTTCAGTGACAACTTAGAAACAGTGCACATGCTGTAAAACCATCAGCAGCGGTGTCTTCATTTATAGATTTTGTCACATGTATGAACGGAAGTTAAGACCACTCGTCTGCAAATGTCGCTTCAGGTTTGTTGTGTTTTTACCGCTGATAGTCGCTCCGCACGGTTTGAACCATCCTGTTTGTCTTGACATCAAAAGTGTCCGTGTGTCTGTTCTTCTCCTGTGTTGTGTTACCATGCATGAGGACGCCTTCTTCCAGCATCGCGGGGTAACATCCTTACGCAGAAAGATCACTTCTGATTGGCTCTCTGCCGCCATCTCCTGATTCGTCCCTCCCTTCCACAAACAATATTTGCTCTGATTGGATCTCGTCTCCATCAATAATTTCGTCTCGTTTTTATTCGTTGACAAAAGTGTCAGTACATTTCGTCTTCGTTTTTGGCACCGTGCGTTAGTTTTTATTTAGTTATCGTCTCATTTTTATCAGCAAAAAAAGGTTGTTAACGAAAACTATGACGAAAATGATTTATATATATATATATATATATGTGTGTATATATGTATATATATACATATATATATATATATATATATATATGTGTATATATATGTGTATATATATGTGTATATATATATATGTGTATATGTATATATATATATATATATATATATATATATATATATATATATATATATATATATATATACATATATATATATATATACGTATATATATACATGTATATGTTATATCCATTATACTAGTCTATTGCCATCTACTGGAGCTTTTTAGTATTTATTTTACCTTGTGCTTCATCAACTTCCACCATTGTGCACAGTATAAAATCAATAGAAAAAACATCAAAATGTATGATTTTGTCTCCAAATAGAGTTGTTTTATTGTAAATATGTATGTGTATATACAATAATGAAAAATAAATAACGAAATATCAAATTTGGAAAATGTTAATGTGCCACCTCTCCTGCTGAGCCTGAAAATCTTCAGTTGCTAGCTTTGGCTACTTGCTGGCTCGCCCACCACGGCTAATGCCACGGCCTCTCTTTGATGGCCTTGGGTCAGGGCAGGATGAGGAGGTGGCTGGTGACCACACAGACCTGCGCCTTGAGGAAGTGCATGGTGGGGGGACATAGTCCTCATCCGTCTCATCTCCATCATGATCACTGTTGTATGAAAAAATAATTTAGATGTTGAAAGAAAAAATATTAAATCACATCACATCAATTTCTACAGCAGAAAAGCAAATGAATAATAAAGCAGTAATAGATATATTATTGAATGACAACACAACCACACATATAATCAGCACACAAACCTTGAAAGGAGAGCTGATGCCTCAGTGTTGAGCCCAGATGGGCCTGGAACATCACTGCCCTCATCTCCGTTCAGCTCTTCCCTTAGGGGTCGCCACAGTCAATCATCACCACTATCCTCTGCATCCTCTTCTCTCATCCAAACTACCACCCTGCTACACTATATTGTGCATACATGTATATATAATAAATCGTGTTTTATTATTATTATAACACAGATTAGAAAAAAAAATACTTTACACTTCAAAATAAATCCACAAACCTACTGATAAACTGGGTCCATCTTCTCCAAGAACATTGCCTCTTATTCAGAATCAATGTTGCTGGCGTCAGAGTCAGACGAGTCTTGAAATTCAACATCTGATTGCCGCTGAATTTCTGCCAAAATCTCTGCCATGTCCCTCTCGACGCGGTACGTTCTCTTCAGCATTATGAAGAGAAGAAGTATTGAAGTCCATTCGTTTTTTGGTATCATTCGATTCAGTAGATTGTCCTCTTTCATGGGACCACAAACATGGCTGCCCCCACGGGCCCATCGGGTTGAACAGAATCAGTTCAGTGTTTCCATCATTATATCAGGTCAAGTCAATTTCATTTCTTTTTAATTTCTATACAGCAGCAGATCATAACAGAAGCCATTTAAGAATAGCTTTCCTATACAACAGGTCTACACCTTGTTCCTTTATTAAACAAACAGAGGCACGATGCGTGTACACAGACACACACACACAGACACGTGTGCACATACTCCCACCGTCGGACAGAGAGCGACATGCTAGTTGGATAGACTGAACTCTATGACTACACTAGGCTAAGCTAACGGTGCTGATGTCCGTGGTTTTTATTTTATTTTTGCCATTGAAATATGTTATTTACATCCCGCTCTGTAAGCACTGTCGAGAAACACAACAAGCTGATTGCACAACAAGCAAACACAAAGCTGATGGTTTGTTATTGTGTTATTCCTGTTATTTGTTATTTTATTTTATTTTCATGATCATAGAAGGTCGTTAAGGTCATTAAAAACTCAAACGTAATCTGGCGGCGAAGGATCGACAGTCGCCGCGCTGCCACACAGACGGCATTGCACGTAATGATAAAGTCATGTTTAAACACAAAGCTGATAGTTGTGTATTTGTTCATTCAAACATTAGTGACAAAAAGTCTGATGATAAACTTTGTATGAATGAACAACACATCAGTCAGTAAAGACAGAATGAAGCCATCAGATGTGTCAGATGATAAACTGCAGCTGTGTCTTTTTCTCTCCATCAGATTTCTGTCAACTTGAAGTCGACACAAACTCAGTGCACAGAAACCTCAAACTGTCTGACAACAACAGGAAGGTGACACGTGTGGAGGAGGAGCAGCCATATCCTGATCATCCAGACAGATTTGACTGCCACTGTCAGCTGCTGTGTAGAAATGTTCTGACTGGTCGCTGTTACTGGGAGGTCGAGTGGAGAGGATGGGTTTTTATATCAGTGAGTTACAGAAGAATCAGAAGGAAAGGAGACAGTGTTGACTGTGGGTTTGGAGGAAACAATCAGTCCTGGAGTCTGATCTGCTCTGATGTTGGTTACTCTGTCTGGCACAATAACAGAAAAACACTCATCTCCTCCTCCTCTGTCTCTCACAGAGTAGCAGTGTATGTGGACTGTCCTGCTGGCACTCTGTCCTTCTACAGTGTCTCCTCTGACACACTGGTCCACCTCCACACCTTCAACACCACATTCACTGAACCTCCACATGCTGGGTTCTTTTTGTGGTCTGATTCCTCAGTGAGTCTGTGCTGTGTGTAGAAGCAGAGTGTGTGGAAGTGACAGCAGCTTCAACTTTGTGCTTTAAATGTTGATGATGTTTCACTTTCATTTGAATCACTGACTGTGATTTCAGGTCAGAACATGTTTTTGTCTTAGAAGCAGTGAAATGAGCTCCTAACCACTGAGCTCCTGTAAAAACTGCACTGATGGATCTTCTTGTTCTGGATGTTCCTGGACAGATGGAGTTCAGCTTTTCTCTTCTCCTGTTCCTGAGTGGTGGAAGCAGCAGAATGAGCTCCACCTGTAACAAACACTGACCTCCGTCTGCCTCTGTGTGATGATGAAATATATACTGGTACCACACATTCAGAGGGATTCTTGGGGCAAATAATGACCAAAACTCAACACATCCACTCTTACACGGTCCCAGAAAAAGTAAATGACCATGATTACACACCGGAGCGGAGGCAGAAAAGCAGGCTGTGCCACATTAATATGTTGAAAGCATTCTTTGCTTGGCTAGCATCAGGTTTTAGCCGATGCTTTTTAGCTCTACTCTTTCTTTTTTTAGCTAGCATATGTTTTTAGCTTACACTTTGTATGAAACTAGCATTCGTCTGTTTGATATTTGTTTTGCAAGCATAATGTTTTAGCTCCTTTGTTAAACTAACATTTTCTTTTATAATTTGTTTTCCTAGCATGGGCTTCTAGCTAGTTAACTTTGTTAAGCTAACATTATTATCTTTTTTGTATTTTTTTTAGCTAGCATTTTTTTTAGTTTAGTAGTTTTTCACTTTGGATAAAACTAGCGTTCTTCTGTTTGATGCATGTTTTGTTTTTAAGGTTTAGGCAAAGCTCCTTTTAAGTAAGCTAACATTTTCTTTTTTTGTTTAGCTGGCATATGTTTTAGCTAACATTTTATTGAACTAACATTATTTTCTCTTAACTCTTTTCTCTTAGCTAACAGTATTTTCTTTTTTGCATTTATTTAGCTAGCATATGTTTTTACTCTATATGAAACTAGCATTCTTCTGTTTGATATTTGTTTTGCAAGCATAACATTTTAGCTAACATCTCTATTTTTGAGATTTTGTTTTGCTAGCATAACGTTTTTTCTTGGTGGTGTGCGAGAACAATTGTGTGATTGGTTGGAATTTAGTGGACGTGATGAATGTGATGAAGCACAAGAGCTTCTACGCAGACAGAATGAGGAAGTACAACAAAGATGGACAGTTTAGATGAGCAGCTGGTAAACAACTCCAGGAAGGAGACTGTCAAAACACAGCGCACAGAGGAGACTGTCTGTCCAAAAGGTGGCGATGCCAGCTGATCGAGAACTATAATGTTCCTGTGGAGCCCAGGACCTCATACACGCAAAGCATGCGCTCTACCACTGAGCTACATCCCCCATGTTTGATGCAACAACAGCAGCTTGTCTTAAGATATCTCCACTCAGGATCTGATGTGTATTTCTTAGATCAGCAAGGCTCAAGTGAGAGTTGTGTTTTCATTCATCAGCCCCAGCCCTGAGCTCTGTAGGCCAGAGAGGTCCTCCTGCAGCCTGAACATAAACGGGGTCTGCTCATATAGTTGATGGCTGTATGCACAGATTTTGAACCAAGTTTACTTGAAGCATAGTAACATATTCCCTGTCACTGACATCTGTCATGTTGAATTGTATACATGTCTACAAAAAAAAATAAAACACTTTCATTTCGTTTTTTTTATTGGACCAGTGTAATGAATTGGCTTCCCCTTGTTAAACCAGTCTCTTTAAGCATCTAAAAAATGGTTCAGAGGTTAAAGTGGTCTGTGGGGTTACTTCCTGTGGCTGCCTCTGTTTTTTCTAGTGAAACACTCAAAGTGAAGAGTGAAAGGCTGAGTTTTGGGTTACGTAGTGTGGAATTATATAAGGTTACCTACGCACTGACATGATACAGAGCACATATTTACTCGTTATGTATGCTTACACTCAGAGAAAAAGGGAGGTCTTCACTCTCTACACACACACACCCTTACAGGGAGTTCGGGAGGATGTTATCCGTCATTCTTGGAACACTTTTGATGCGGTGAAGGCCGAAGCACTGGGAGGCATCAGACGTAAGATAAACCATCCAACATAGGAGTGATACTGAGTGTTTCATAGAAATATGTTAGACCAATTATAATAATTGGTAGGTGGGAATAAAAGGGCAACATTTCCCAATATGATAATACCAACGAAGGTCTTGAAAAACAGTTTATCTATTATGCAAATGTACCTCCACTTTTGAATAAAACGAGCCTGTGTCCAGGGAGGGGCAGAACACTTATGGAGGGGAGTGAAGCAGACTGAAAGGCCTGTGTTCACTGAGTGTTCTCCGTTTGCAAAGGCGAAACTATAAACCAAGTCTATTGTCTTTCACTCCATGTTCTGATTACAGAAGACGTCTGGCAATCCGGGGTGACCAGGGAAGGTCACGACAGTAGCCAATGGGTTTGGAGCATAGGTACTCAATGTGCGGCCCACGGGCCAATGGCAGCCCGCAGAAACATTTATGACGGCCCACAATGAATTATGTGAATTTGCAGTATGATATAAATTTTTCATATACTGACAACACTGGTTTAAATGGCCTAAAATGTCCGGAACTCAGCGCGGTGGTAAATTGTTTCACATGGGACGTTTTTCATTGTTGCACCGCTGCACACACCTGAAGCAGAGCACAGGTATTAGTGGAGTTGTTGGTGAGAATGGACAGGGGACGTTCTGAAGCTTGTAATTATTTTTTAAACAATAAAAGTGATCGTTCATTAATCGTAATTGAGGAAAAACCCTCAAGTAATCACCTGGATATTAAATAAGGTTTTTACAATTCTCATGTCTGTGGAATAGAGTAACCACTCTACTGCAGTAATTCTTCTCAATCAATGCAGTTAGTTAGAATTAAAGACCATTATAAAGAAGCACTGCAACAAATCAGAGCATCACTGAGGACTGCTGCTGTATTCTTCTTCCTCTGCCCCCCATACCACCACCTGTGTTTTAAATGTCTCTGTACTACTGTGTTCCATAGTATTATTTTTATGACACTAAAAACAGTACAGTTCCTCTTGTGCAACACTATAACCAACAGTATAATACTCCTGTTGGAGTTGTTAGTTTTTTATTTCATGACATTCATGATGCAGGGTGCAAATACAGCACTGTACATATCTGTACATATATCTAGCCATAGCTGTGTATCTCATGGTTATTCTTAACTTTCCATTTTTATTCTTTTATTTTTAATTCTATATTATTTAAAAGATAAATCATCTTATCATTGTTTTTAATTTTATTTTTAATTCTAGGTTATTTGTTACTTATCTGTTTCTAGTTTTTATGCTTCTCTAGTAGCACACTGCATTGTCTTGTTTGTTCTGCTGCTGTAACACTCCAGTCCGGTAGGCGGCGGTAATGCGCCTTACAGGGTGGCTCCCACCGCCAATAAGCTGAAGAAGAAGAAAAGAAGGAAGTAGAGGGAACAGAAAAAGATGAGCACAGCGACAGCACACCTCATGTGAAGAAGTAGTCGTTTGTTCGTTAGTTGAACAGAAGTGTAACTACTGTGAGTGTTTTATCACATCTGAATGGCTGCTGCTGAGTTTCTGAGAGGTTTTATCAGCGAGCGGCTAACTGCTGCTGCTGCTGAAATATTGGGAGCGTTTGAACAAACTATCGTCCAGTACGAGGAAGAGATGGACCGTCAGCGCAAACTGCTGGATCTCCTCCTGAAGCCTGAGATCAAGTTACACAGAACAGGTATGTAAACATGACAATGTCACGAAACAACAACAGCTCTGTTTGAAAAGAGTGCACATTCAACACATAGTGTTTCTAACAGGAGGACACTGACTTCATGACTTGAAGCTAAGCTGGGTGAAGACGCTCGCACATTACCACTGTGTACGTCATCAGTTGTTGAGCTGAGCATGATCGATGTAGCCCAAGTTGACTAACAGTACAGCACTGATAGCCACGCAGTGCCGTGGTGCACACCTCCACAGACCACAGCCAGGTTAAGATGTGACAGCTTAACATCCACAGAAGATTTGTGGCTCCTGTCTTCTGTCTGAAATGTTGTCCTGAATGTTTATGATATTTTCTGTTTGTTAGTATTTTAATGTTGCATTAATTCATTTGGTTGTTCCAGGTTTTAGATGTTTCCATCATCACATTAGTCTTTGTGTCCATTTGTCCCTCCAGGTCTCCCTCAACAACATGACTGTAAGGAGGAAGAGATCCTGTCTGACCAGCAGCTCTGTAACCAGGACAAAAGTTCCAGTCTGGACCACTTTGACCCGACTGTCATCCAATACAAAGAAGAGATCAACCATCAGGACCCACTGAACATTATCCTGACACCTGAGATACATTTACACAGAACAGGTATGTGAACCTACAAACAAGCAGTGAATCCTGTGACTCCTGGAGGCTGCAATTGTTTTGAACAAGAATGTATTTTCTGATCATCACATTAGTATTGTTGCATCAATTCATTTGGTTGTTCCAGGTCATAGATGTTACGGAGGCACCTTTGTCATATCCGACGTATGAGCGTACAGGGCTCTAGACTAACTTTTTTTCTTAGGTGCACCGCATCAAACTTAATCCATATATTTTTGTACGCATCAGCACATTTTGTACATACATATCATCTTAAAATGAATTTGGACCTTGTGTCCGCCTCTGTTTTAGTTTTAAGTTTGGCAGGAAGATTAACTATGTGAGCTACCTGAGTGAGCTGGAGGATGTGGTCAAGTGTGACCAGCTGGTGATTCCTGCTCGTGTCAGAGAGTAAGGACATTTAAAAACATTGATTTTCTACTGCATGGATTCTACTGTGGCCCATGTTATGACTCTGTCTGTGTCACAGGTATGACAACAAATGTGTGTGTGTGTGTGTGTGTGTGTGTCAGACTCAGACAGAGGGATTCAGATGGTGATCCGGTTCCTGTGGTGATGAGAGACACCATTATCTTCCTGTCAGAGCAAGGTAACATTCACAGATGAATCCGTGTCTCATTTCAGAGGGCATCGCTGTCAGTAACAACTGACTGTGTGTGTGTGTAGGTTTGGAGATTGAGGGTATCTTCAGACGGTCTGCCAACGTGACTCTGGTCAAGGAGGTGCAGCTCAAGTACAACTCAGGTAAAAAAGCCCATTTTGTCATGTGACTTTTGTTCACATGTGAGTTAATCATGGCTTCCTAGCAGTGCTGAGAAGTCAGAATCAGAATGACTTTATTTATTATAAATTCTTTTTTGTTACAAATAGAAATCAAAGAGAAATTGAAGTTGAAATATATAATAAATATCTAAATACCTAGACAGCATTTAAATCCCTGAGGTGTATGTAAAGAAGAACATATTTACTACTGTATAAAAAACCTTTACATGGTAAAGAGCATGACATCAATGTTCAGTGTCTGATTGACTGTTACAGTTCAGAGTTCAGTAGTTTGATTGAGACAGGCAGGCAGAGGAGTCGGAGTCTGTTGGGAGGGACAGTCCAGTATGGTCTTTATTTTGGACATCCTCCTCTGACACACCTCTGTCAGAGGGTCCAGGTCCTCTCCCACAACATGGCCGCCGTCCTGATGATTCTGTTGAGTCTGTGTATGTCCCTCACCCTCAGACTGCTGCCCCAGCAGACAACAGCATACATGATGGCACTGGCCACCACAGACTCAGAGGACATCCTCAGAGGACATCCTCAGCATCGTCCTGCAGAATCTTTAGTGTTTCAGAGTTTTGTGCAGCCTTTGCTCTTTCAGATGAAGTAGAAGAAAGAAGGCTTACAGCTGAGCGGCTTGGTGTGTTTAAGGTTAGGCAGTGAATTTCAGAGACATGGAAGACATCCACTTGGCTGCTGTGATTCTGAAGATCTTCCTGAGGGAACTGCCCGAGCCGCTGCTCACCTACCAGCTCTACAACGACATCGTCAACTTGGCCTGTATGTCAAGACCATTAGTCCAAGAAGTCATGTTGAATATAGTTGAATAATCGGTGGTTTCTCTAGGATTGTTATTCATGGTGGCATTTGATTGGTTGCAGCTGCATCACCGCGATACCTCATCACATTCCTGGCACAGGTACGGCTCTGACACCGCACTTCCTTTCACATTTGTGCGTCTGTTTCTGACAGCTGTGTGTGTGTGTTTGTGTGTTTAGGTGTCAGCCAACAGTGAGGTGAACAAGATGACCAACAGTAACCTGGCTGTTGTGTTTGGTCCTAACCTGCTGTGGGGGCGGGGCAACGCCATTGGGCCGAACTTCACCCGGACCCTGCTGGACCAGCATCATCTGGTCTTCACCTAGCTTTGTGGCCAAAACTGCTCTTTAAGTTGTTGTCTTTTAATTTCTCAAAGGCCAAATCATCATCATCATCATCATCAGTGGTTGAATATTGGTGTTGTGTTGTTGATTTAAAAAAAAAATAGAGGGCTGTGTCAGTTGAGGTGTGTGTGAGATTGTTGAGGTGAACAGGTGTGTGTGTGCGTGTATGCTTGTGCCTTATTTGTTCCCTTGAAGTGATCGTGTGATTAACCATCAAAGTGCCAGTGTGCCCGTTTTGCCATAGATTAAAACAGCACGAGGTGCGTTCAACACGCTGCTTTGTTGAGCACAGCTCTCCTGTAATGAACGATCACAGGTTTGAGAATCAACATTTCATATATTTATGTTTTAAAGCAAAAAAAAATCACATGCAGTCAGACAAAGAATGAAGTCTGATTTATTTTCTTGCTTCTTCAGCCAATAATAAGTTAAAATTCACTACAGCTAACTGAATCATCCTAACCAAGTTAACATGTTTTCTCAACTCTGCTGCTCGATTACAGTTCAGTCTAATCTATGGATCTTTGTACTGTAACTGTTGTCATGGTGACAGTGAACAATGTTTCTCCGTGAGAGAAATGATTTTGGTTTCCAGCATTTATTGATACTTAGTGATGTTATTTTCTTAACTCCTTTTTTTCATCCTTTACTTTTGATATGTTGTGGATCTTATGTATGTAAGATATAAATATAGACTGTAACATCCATGTGTGTAAACAATAAATAAATGTTGAATGAACATTTAGTTTTATTCTCAGCTGTTTTTGTTCTTACTGATATTTATTTGTGTAAACAATCATGTACAGTTCAAATCAGGGTGCGCATTAATATAACATACGTTTCCATTGAGTAAAGGTGAAGTGACAAACTTCAGGGTGTGCATTTCAGAACAGCAAGGATCTTTTTATATTGTTATTTATTTGAAATGTATCCATGACAGTAACAAGGTTTACAAATAGAAGGGCAAGTTATGGCACAAGTGAGCAGCTTGACGTATGAAATACAAGACAAAACGGCAAACAGTAGTTTCAGGGAGTATATGAGCCGAGAAGAAGTCCAAGCATCTGAACGAATGGCTCAGAGGGTTTAAGTGAGTGGTGGACTTTGAAGAGTGAAAGGCTGACTGAGAGGAGGTCCAAATGCCTGGGCGAGTGGCTCAGGTGGTAAAGGAAGGGGTAAAGGGAGTGATTTGTGCCCTTGAAGAGCCAGGTTCAATTCCTGGAGGGTGAAGAACAAAGACAGAAGATCCGGAAGTCCGGAAGGACCGGAGGAGAAGAGGGGGGCGTCCTGGCCCCCCGAGTTTCGGGGGTTTGTGAACAGGGGGTTATGGAGACAAAGGTGGTGAGAGGTTGAGGGTTTTATTAGGTCTTTTAGTAAAGTAAAGTAAAGTAAAAAAAGTAAGTAAGTAAGTAAGTAAGTAAGTAAGTAAGAAAGTAAGTAAGTAAGTAAAGTAAAGTAAAGTAAAGTAAGAAAAGTAAGAAAAGTAAGAAAGTAAGAAAGTAAAGTAAGTAAGTAAGAAAGTAAGAAAGTAAGAAAGTAAAGTAAGTAAGTAAGTAAGTAAAGTAAGAAAAGTAAGAAAAGTAAGAAAGTAAGAAAGTAAAGTAAGTAAGTAAGAAAGTAAGAAAGTAAAGTAAGTAAGTAAGTAAGTAAGTAAAGTAAGAAAGTAAAGTAAGTAAGTAAGTAAGTAAGTAAAGTAAAGTAAAGTAAGAAAAGTAAGAAAAGTAAGAAAGTAAGAAAGTAAAGTAAGTAAGTAAGAAAGTAAGAAAGTAAGAAAGTAAAGTAAGTAAGTAAGTAAGTAAGTAAAGTAAAGTAAAGTAAGAAAAGTAAGAAAAGTAAGAAAGTAAGAAAGTAAAGTAAGTAAGTAAGAAAGTAAGAAAGTAAGAAAGTAAAGTAAGTAAGTAAGTAAGTAAAGTAAAGTAAAGTAAGAAAAGTAAGAAAAGTAAGAAAGTAAGAAAGTAAAGTAAGTAAGTAAGAAAGTAAGAAAGTAAAGTAAGTAAGTAAGTAAGTAAGTAAAGTAAAGTAAAGTAAGAAAAGTAAGAAAAGTAAGAAAGTAAGAAAGTAAAGTAAGTAAGTAAGTAAGTAAGTAAGTAAGTAAAGTAAAGTAAAGTAAGGTAAGTAGTCTTTTAGTAAGTAAGTAAGTTAGTAGTCTTGTAGTAAGTAAGTAGTCTTTTAGTAAGTAAGTAAGTTAGTAGTCTTGTAGTAAGTAAGTAGTCTTTTAGTAAGTAAGTAAGTAAGTAGTCTTGTAGTAAGTAAGTAGTCTTGTAGTAAGTAAGTTAGTAGTCTTGTAGTAAGTAAGTTAGTAGTCTTGTAGTAAGTAAGTAGTCTTGTAGTAAGTAAGTAGTCTTGTAGTAAGTAAGTTAGTAGTCTTGTAGTAAGTAAGTAGTCTTGTAGTAAGTAAGTAAGTAGTCTTGTAGTAAGTAAGTAGTCTTGTAGTAAGTAAGTTAGTAGTCTTGTAGTAAGTAAGTAGTCTTTTAGTAAGTAAGTTAGTAGTCTTGTAGTAAGTAGTCTTTTAGTAAGTAAGTAAGTTAGTAGTCTTGTAGTAAGTAAGTAGTCTTTTAGTAAGTAAGTAAGTTAGTAGTCTTGTAGTAAGTAAGTAGTCTTTTAGTAAGTAAGTAAGTTAGTAGTCTTGTAGTAAGTAAGTAGTCTTTTAGTAAGTAAGTAAGTAAGTAGTCTTGTAGTAAGTAAGTAGTCTTGTAGTAAGTAAGTTAGTAGTCTTGTAGTAAGTAAGTTAGTAGTCTTGTAGTAAGTAAGTAGTCTTGTAGTAAGTAAGTAGTCTTGTAGTAAGTAAGTAAGTAGTCTTGTAGTAAGTAAGTAGTCTTGTAGTAAGTAAGTAGTCTTGTAGTAAGTAAGTAAGTAGTCTTGTAGTAAGTAAGTAGTCTTGTAGTAAGTAAGTTAGTAGTCTTGTAGTAAGTAAGTAGTCTTTTAGTAAGTAAGTTAGTAGTCTTGTAGTAAGTAGTCTTTTAGTAAGTAAGTAAGTTAGTAGTCTTGTAGTAAGTAGTCTTTTAGTAAGTAAGTAAGTTAGTAGTCTTGTAGTAAGTAAGTAGTCTTTTAGTAAGTAAGTAAGTTAGTAGTCTTGTAGTAAGTAAGTTAGTAAGTTAGTAATTAGTCTTGTAGACTTGTATTAGACTTGTAGTCTTGTTTATAAGTCTATGTTTAAAGTGTTAATGTCTCTTTGAACCCTACTGCACTCTTCTTCCACAACATTTACATCAAGTATTAAGGCCTATGTGAGATGAGACACACAGCACATTATAGAATAAGGACCATCACGCTGATTCTAAGAAAACACTGGACTTACAACTGACTTACAAAAACACGGACCATGTCTGCACATGATGTAAAACACATACACACAAAATCTCCAACTACTGGGAAATAACACAACACACTGACAGTGACAAACTGTTACCTGATCGACAGCTGCTGTGTCTCCTCACAGTGTTTATTGCAAGAGACTAATAAAGCTTGTTCGAGAAAGAAATAGTGTTTGATCTATTGTTTTTCAACACAAACATACCAGCATTGTTACTTACATTTCACACCCAGAGCCTCAACCCCTCCAAGAGCAGCAGTGACAAGACAAACTCCACATACACTTACATACACATATTTAGATATATATTATATAAACCCACAAAAACAGGAATTCAACAAGGTCAGACTACAGTGATCCCTCGTAGACCATTATCAATCCATCAGGACACAGAACACAATGCAACACTGCACACAAACAATCCACGAAACAGTGAGGATCCTGACCCAGGGTGCTCCATTGCTCCACTTTGGTTCAATATGGGCAAGGCTGCAGACATGACAACTGGCCAGAAGACCATCGTTGTGCTGTGTCCGAGCATATCAATGATCAAACAGGCAATATTCAAGCATCAGGCATCATACATCCACAAACACTTGAATGAGGCAGGGGTCACAGCTTCAACCACCACATTCGGGCTTTAACATCTGTCTAGGAACTACAGATGAAAAACAGCCCTTTGGCTAACTCTGGCATATTTACACACGTTAATTATTATGCACTGTTCCTGAAATACATACATCAAACCAAAAAAAGCTGCTTCTAAGCCCGAGCCAACGTACAAAGTAAAGTGTGCCTTTCATTCGGGACTCAAGGTCTAAAACTTGACAGAAAAAACGAGACACGTTGAAGCAACCCTCTGGCTGGCTGTGTGAGACTACCAGAGGGTGGACTGGTGGACAACCCGTTGTCCTTGCTGTGAGCATCAACAACATGTGACTTGGAATGAAACTTCCTGGCAATAGAAAGATCATGTCTCACTCCAAGGGAACATTTTTCCAGCTTCACATACAGTACATGGCTGTCTTAACTCCTCTTTCAAACCATCTGTTTTCTCTGTCTAAGAGGTGGACGTTGCTATTGATTGTTGCTCAAATATTAGCAGCTCATGTACTGGCACAGCTTCATGCAGCCATCCTGCAACATGTTGAGGCAAATGCCAATGACCTGCTATTTGCAACAATGTCAGGTGGCTGAGTAAAGGAAATGCACTCGTCTTGAGTCAGACCACAACAACTCAGTTGCTGTTCACTCTTTCAAGACGAAGCTGGACCTTTTGAAAGAAAATCTTCAAGGACAGTGTGAGCACTTTCTAAAACTACAAGCCAACTGGAAACTTTGCTCAGAAGTTTCACACTTTCTGCCTTGGGCAACAGCTCATCCTGCTAATCCCTTCCTCGTTGGACAACTTTCACAAGAGGTGATACAGACGTTCAAGTGGACACCTACAGCTTGAACTCATTCATCTGCAAGGAAATGCTGCATTAAGAACGCATTTTGAAGCAACTGACTACTTTCTGGCTACAGACTGTGTCTGAGAGTGTCTAACCAAAGTAGACCACAGTAGTTTCATAATCAAACAGGCCCGATACGTTTATTAAGTTCAAGTTTAACTTTTTTTTTGTTGAGCTCTTTTTGGCACAATGTTCATCTCGAGTGTGACACAATTTAAACCGAATGTCAAATTGGCATATAATTGCTATATGCCTGATCCCAAGCCTCTGTGCATACAAACCATATACACTCCAAACAAAGCTTCATACCATTATCAATGCTATTTTCATGCACAACATGTGCAGTGTCCAATTTACCTGACACTTCTCCACATTGTGGCATTCCTGCGAGGCTACAGTGGCTGAGTACATACAAACTAGCCTACAACACCCATCGCTTCACTTTCACTCAAGAACTACATTACAGATCTATCAATGACTTAACACTCCTCCTCTCCACTTCTATTTCTCCAAAACACATTCAAAAGACACTTTTTCCACACTACAACTACAACAACCCATCACACTCGTCCTTTCTAATGTATGATGTTTACTACATGTATGCTACTTCTCCTTCCCTATCTTTACCCAGCCCAGCTATCTGCAAGAACTGGGTGAACTCGGTCCTGCTCAAGGTTTATTAAAAGGGACTTTCTATCTGGGGGTCAGGCTCTGGGTTTCTTTAACACAAGTTTAACTGCAAAACAGGCTGCACAAATCACATTCTACATAATTACATTGATGCCACTACAATTGACTTTTACCTCAATAAAACCAATAATAATGTCAACAACCTTTAACAGAACCCACCTCACACTGAGGAACCCCTCCTGCTGACGGGAAGACAGGACAACTCCAGCTTTCTAACAGGTCCAGACTGCACTTCCACATCGACACGGGCCTGCGGAAAGACACAGTCAGCTTAGTCATCGTACCTATTTTGAATAACATTGTCAACATCAAAAAATGGCTACAACAAACATCTTCCACAGGATTCGCAAACCCAGTGTTTGGCTTTGTGTGGCAGGCGATACACTTCTGTATTTCACTGTATTATTGATAAAAACACAACATTTACTTTTGGAGACACCCAATGACATGACTCTTATGTCTGCACGAGCACTGGCAAACATTTTTGTCCACATACAGATTTTATGTGATGATTGTAACTTCATGGCACAACAACATTCACACACTCAAACTGTGTGCGTACAACCTTTAATGACACATTTAAGGTTGTACTCTTTGAAGCCACCTTATAACAATGTTATTCACTCAATTGTAAACAAATACACCATACTGTATGGGACAATTTATTGACTACAACACCAGCACTCTGACATCAGCAAAGGTGAAACCAAGTCACTGTTTTGCAAGTTAAGACCGCCAACTCCAGATCCTCCACTCCCTGTGTAAGACACACAAAAATATAATGCATGCAATCATGTAAACTTCAAATCTGTCTTTATTTATCTAAACACACTAAATTCTTCTAAACTCACAAATATGAGCAAACCATAAAAGTTTCCATCAATCACTTTTATTCAGTCATTTCACAACATGGCATTAGTACAAAAGAAAGGTCACAGGCTGGAACACAGCGAGGCCGGGGGAGTGACGTCACCGGACCATCTGGAAGACAAGAGAAAAACATGTCAGTGACCCAGTGAATCACCAACTCAAACATACGCTGCAGTTAATACACTTCACTTCCAGCTCCACTTACCATTCCTTGTTATCGGCGCCCCAATTGTCCATCACGTCACGCTCCTTTCTGCAAAGGCAAATTCTGGACATGGCTGTATTGACTGAAATGGATCCATTACATAAAGCACACTAACAAGGTTAACATGACAAAGTGTAGCAAAACCTTAAAATACATGTTTATTGACAAAAACACAAGCAGGTTAACTTTTGTCCCCCAGCTCAGATTCTGGTCTTTACTCCACCCCCCACCACCCCGGTGAGGTGGAGTGTGCCATGACACCATTGTTGTTTTGAAATGCCACAAAATTTCCCAGTTATCCACAGCTTTGTTCCGGGTTTGGATGCGTTTGTTGTTGCAACTGTGCATTTTCCATCCTTGTCATTTACTTTAGCAGTCATGCGCTGCTTTGTTTTTGATGTTTGATTTGTCCACAATGTCTCCTTGCTGTCACCGTTTCATATCATATGTTACATTGAGAAATCGTTGGTGACTGTTTGGCGTCACCATTTGGCATTCCTTGCTCCTTTTTTGGTTGTTGTGTACGCTCTCAGTCCCAGTCAAGTCACCCACAGCACACAAAACACACCTCAACCACCACAAAACTAATCGACTAATCCACAAGCTCAACTCCAACCAACAACATGCCAGCATTCTAAGATCTAAGCTACAGCATCCACAACCTTAACCCTACATTGCACAACACAATACCACCCAGACCCTCAGTCAGTCAATAGTCAGGGCACGTTGGTGCACGCCGAATCCATCCGAAACCAAATTCCTGGTGGGATTTCCAACACGGAGAGTCATTTGAAATCCTGCCTGTCGGGGTTCTGGAGACACGGCAAAACACTGTTTGAGTGTTCAGCCAAACCTAAAACAAGTCCTTTGACATTTCACCTACAAAACACCTACAAACCACACGTTAGAACACCTACAGTTTCAAAAGTTTTTACAGTACCTCAACATCTGCAATACACTTTTGGTGCGGTCTGAGATAGAATACTAAACCAGTTGCTGTAGACCACGCTGGCAGGCAGAGGCGAAGATGCGCACATGATTCGGGGTGATCTTCATCTGCAGAGGAGAGGACAGACCATTTTAAGACAGTAATCTTCCTTTTGTTAATTGCCGTTGACAATCTGTGACACGGAGTTCATTGCACCTGGTTGAAAAAACTGCAGTGGCCACCAAATCTTTTACAATTTCTTCAAGGTCTACGGGGGACAAAACGGTCACAAAGCAATATTGTAAGTAAATTGCTCGGGTAGGATGCATTACCATGACTTGCAGACTGAATAACTACACATCCAGGCTTCTAAGGTCACACAGCAATAAGGCACCCGTCTTCACTGGTAGGATGTGAAATTTCAAGGTGACGAATCAGTGGTCCTGTATAGCAAAAAAACTGTGGTAAGGAATAATGTTCACTGAAAGGACGTAAGATAAGTTACAAACCATACCATACTCGCAGGAACTCCCCCTTCCAGGTCACGAATCAGTGGTCCTGTGCAGCTAAAAACATAATAAAACACATTGGTAAGCAAGCATCTTCACTGGAAGGATGTGTTAAAATAACTTGCAAACATGCTACCTTACTCGCAGAAATCCAGCCTTCCAGGTGACGAATCTCTGGTCCTGCAAAGCAAAAAAAACACAGCAGCATGGTAAGTGTCTTCACTGGCAGGATGTATTCAGTTGCAGACATATTACCTCACTTGCAGACATCCAGGTGTCCACTAACCAGATGCCAGCATTCACACACACTAAACAACAACCACACCCTCCTAAACAACTGTCGTCACTAAACACTAATTAAATCTTACCTAATCCTACCTTGACACTCTACTACTATTTTTTTTTATATTACTACCAAGCAGCTAAACGTCTTCAAGAAAACTCTAAATGTCCAAACGTTGCTTCAATCTTCTCTACGTATTATGACCTGGATGACTGAGAATCTTCATCAACATATGAACGCAACTATTAAGTTAATTTATCTAATTACACTATGAATAATATAGTTTTTATCACTAAATAATTATACCGCCTGCGTGAGGGAATAAAATATGAGGTGAAAAACAAAAAAAAAACATGCCATAGAGAAAGAACAAGAAAACCGATAACCTGACACAGCGGGACATGAAGACGTCTCCTCAGACCACAGGCAGGGCCTGGCACTGGTGCTGTGATCGTCAGCTGACGAAGACAAAATAGACCATTTTTAACACATAATCTGCAATGCAGAGTTAAAACACTGCAAACATGAGGTGAACATGAGTAAAACAAAACGCTGATGGTGCAGATGTAGTTGTAGGCCTCGTAAGTATTCGCAGTTGAGGACAGTGGCAGAAGGACCGGAGAACACGGCCAACATGCCTGACGTTGCCACTGTTCCTCCTCGCAAGTTGCTACTTTTATCTGAGCGCTAATCCTCTGCCAAAGAGCGTACCTTTATCTGCTAGGCAGGGACCTCTAGCTGATCTCTTCACAGGACAGAAGCTGAACAAAAACAGCAGATTCTTTAGGTTAGTGTGTCCTAGTGTGACCATCACCAGGGAAACAGCCAGGAAACATCCACTCCCCTTGTTGAGTTCAACCCACTGCGATGTCTCCCAGAAAGCACCAAGGGAGGCCTTCAAGGCCTGAAGAGGGGGAGGACACAATTTACAACTACATTCGGCTTGAAACAAAAGACAACTTCATGATGACTTAAGTAAATGAAAACAAGCAGACAGTACCTGTAGTAGCTTGGACCCACCTCTGCAGTCTGTGCATTGTTCCTGCAGCTCTGCGCCATGTGCTCTGATTATCACTGCTTTCAGGTGTGTCTCTGGAACTGCTGCATTTCTCCTGTTGACCACTAGATGGCAACGAACATTCTTAGTTTGGAAGCATTGACTTTATACTGATATTAATAAAACATTTGAATGTAACACTTCTTAGTATCAACAGAACAAATAAATACTGCTTCCCTCTTATCTTTATGAAGTCCAGATCATCTGCTGTCATTCACTCTCATTGTGCAAGCACCTGCTATTATAACTAAATAAACAAGATAAAAAACAGTTAAGTCATTGTCTTCTTATTCTTAATGTAAAAACTGAAACAAGCAAACAGCACCTGTTGGCTGCAGCTTCTCAGTCAGCCATGTTTCTCTTCACCACTTTTATACTGCCAATTTCACTTATTCAATGAAGTCCAACTCATCTGCAGTCAAGCTAACAGCACCTGTTGGAGCGCCTCTCTGTGCATGTTGTGCTCCGCCATGTTTGCTTTGAGGCCTTTCTGTGGAGCTAGGCCCATCTCTCTTCTCTTTCAGTGGATGTTTACACCAAAGCTGCCGTTACACCACGACTAAATTAGCTGCAGCAGCGGAACTTCCACAGCTGCAGAGTAACACCACTGCATCGCTCTCCTGCTTCAGGTTGCTTTAAAAATGGCGCTGATACACATGCCGCTTATCACTTCCGCTGAGAACGTCTTCTTCTTCTTCTGTTTAATGGCGAGTGACAACCAACGTTTGAGGTGCATTACCGCCACCTACCGTTTTTCTCACCGCTCCTATAAACATAAAAACCTCTTCCTAAACACTGACTGTGTTTTTATATTTTTTAATTTATTTATTTAGTCAAACGTACATGTTGTTGCTTTTGTTTGGCTTCATCAGGGTAAAGTGCATCAATCACACAATTATTTTTTATAGATATAATCAATATATAAATACAGAGGAATGACTTAAACCCTTTTAGTACCTGCTCAGAGCTGCAGGTGACTTCCTCCTCACAGTCCTTCAGTCTTTCTATTTAAACAACAGACATATCAGACCCACACTCAGACAGTACTGAGCCACCTACCGCATCACGCTGCTCTACTTCCCTCTAGTGGTCATATTTTCACATTGCAACTGAGAGGGCAGAACAGCACCCCTCTTTTCTCAAGCCCCATTGGACGTCAGACCTTCACCCATTTCACTTTCACTGTTGAAAAGTGTAAACTGTGACATAAGAATCAGACATTACATATATACATACGTGTTAACATAAATAATAAACCACAGACACGTACCAACAGTCAGCAATAAAGAGCTTTCTCTTTATTATGAAGACATGTATGTGTTACAACTATCATTATTGTCTGTATTATTCACAATGTGTGCAATATAATCACATGATTCACACTGTCTTCAATCAGAAGTCATCATTTAGGTGGAACATAAGAAAACACTCAGCTGGTGCAGCAAGCTCAGCCAGTGGACTCAGGCCGTTGTTCCAGCCCGGTAACGTATTGCGTCACTTCCTGTTTCGACACTGTCCTGTTTGTTTGTTCACTTGGTGTGCGCTGTTGGTAGTGATGGGCAAATGAAGCTTCGTGAAGCAATGAGGCTTTCCAGCCCAATGTGTTGCTCAAAGGTTCATTACTCAAAGCTTCATTCAGTACTCACTAGTGCCATCTGCTGTTGGAGTTAACGGTTGACTGCAACAGGCATTCAGATCTTAGTTTTAACAAACTACCAAAATATAGCTTTATATACTCTATTTTCATAATAAAGATTTTTGTCAAACCCATAAACAAGTCTTTTTATGTCACTTTGTTACCTCTTCAGCCATCAGACTCCTCAACAGCTGACAGGAGTCTGTAATAAATGGACGGTACCCCGCACACACACACTGACTGTTTACATGCTGACAATGTTTACATGCAGTATCAGTAAATTCCATACTTCCATAGTTTATATTTTGTGTACTTACTTGCATCTTTTTGCTTTTCAAATTTCTCACAGGTCCATCCATTAATGTCTGATGAACATGAATCATAACATGAATCTACAGCAGGAACACTGACTCAGTAAAAATGCTGAATGCCTGTTTGTTATCAGCAGCCTCTCTGTTCACTTGATGCCCACAGCCTGCCTCATGACACACAGACCTGTCCATAGCTGCTTCTGGACTGAACATAACTACACATGGTCCATTTTCATTTAAGATGATTTCTTTGATTATTTTAACCTGTTCAGATCCTTTGCAATGGAAATCAATAATATATATTCAGTGTGTGAGTACTTTTACTTTTCATACTTTAAGTACATTTAAAAGTCAGTACTTAAGACTTTTACTTAGGTAGGATTGTTGATGTAGCACTTCTACTTTTACTTGAGTATATATTTTGCTGGGTATTTGTACTTTTACTTAAGCACCAAGCTTCAGTACTTCATCCATTACTGCTGATGACTGATCACAGGTGTGAACAATCAGCCGGTGACGAGTGGAGCAGGAGCAGCTGCCCATGCTGCAGAGACACAAACAGCAGCAGCACTCTGTGACCCATGTCCACTCTGTGTGTCCTCCAAACAGTCTTCCTCATGTGCCGTCTCTGCTCATGTCTTTATCAGGACAGCAGTCAGGTCCAGCCGTCTGGGGGATTTCTGCTCTCATTTTTTAACTCTGATTTCCTGATAGCAGCACTCACACAGCTCAATGCTGAAGAATCAGATCCTTTCATAAATATGCACTGCAGCTAATACAGCCAGTAAACATTCACCCCTTCACTCACACACACACAAAGAAGGAGAAAAAGACCAACAACAACAACCTGGAAGTACCCAGACCATGACACTCAGTCCATGTTAGACACACAAATGTTCTCTTGCTGCCTCATATATCCATCCACTGACAGTTACCATGGTAACCAGGTCATCAGTGTTATTCAGCTCCCCTGTCAGTGATCAGAATGTTATGATTGATTGGTTCATGTTATCATCTATTATCATATATCATATCATATACATTTTATAATGGACTGTTAATACAGTATGTCAACTCTTCATATTTGCAGTATGTATGTTCCAGCTCATGAGCTCAGCTCTGGTTCAAAGCCTTGGTCCTCCACTCACTGTGATCCTTTGTTGTACCAGGTGTAGTTTTGGTGGCTACACATGTGTTCAGAAACTATTCTGTTGTAGCAGCTGAGCTTTACTCCAATCCACTGTCACCACAAACACGTTCCCTTCTCTTTTCTTCTTCTTCTGTGGTGTTTCTGCCTCCTGTTTCTCTTACAGTCTGTTCATTCCTACAAGCCACAGCCCTCATCTGTGATGCAGGGAGCCAAAGGTGACAGGAACAGGTTACACTTACCGAAATAAAATACTGTGTGAAGTACTTTTTTAAATACCTGATATAGTGTAGATTGGTCAAAATCAAACTTCCATAAAATTCTTTCAACAATTTTTTTCTCTTCTCGATTTGTTTACAGTAGTGTTTAGCACTTCCCAGTTTTGTATAATTTGTCTGTGTTCTACAAATTTCTGATGATATACAATTCACAGTAAACCATCTGAGTGGTAGACCTGCAGCTGCCATGATGACTAGAACAACAACGACGACAACAACAACTGCAGCACTGACAGGAACAGTCACAACAGGAACAGTCAGGTTATCAGGCTTCACTGCTGAAAAGATAAAGAGAACAATAGTTTAAGAAGAGTTTATTTATGTTATAATTTAAAGTATTGTAAAACAAAATATAAGATAAATTGACCTCTGTTGGTTCTGATCAGGGTTCCATCCAGTCCAGTGATGATCCTGTCCTCAGCACCCTCAAACTGAAACACACAGTGGTACCTCCTCCAGTCTTCAGCTGATGAAACATTCAGATCAACACTCATCTGGAAGGTTCCATCATGGTTGGGGAGGATCTCTCCATGCTCCACACCTTCATGAATCTCCTCTCCATCTTTGCTCCAGAACATCAGGGCTCTGCCAGGGTAGAAACCTGACTGTCCTGTTGTGTTATTTAATTCACAGCCCATAATGGTCTGAAGGATGTGGACATCTGAAGGCAAAGATTGATCTGTGGATGAGAATAAATGTAATCTGTAAAAACTAACAAAGGATTTCTATCTGAGTCAGTTTGCTAGATTTCATTATAAACATGTACTGAAACATGATACTGTACCTTCACTCTGGATGTCTTCCTTCAAAGTATTAATCATTGATTTGAAGAGAAGAGGATGTGTCACAAAACACTCCTCCTGGCCTGCCTCTAATAGAGTGTCATTGTTAAATATTTGTTCTGCCCACTCCTGTTTTATTTCAAATATCTTGTTGGTGCTGTCACAGTAAATCACCTCCACATCCTCAACCTTTAAAACAAACATGTACTCTGACACATTCTGGAGTCCAGAGGATGAAGTCATGTAAATCTTCAGTGTATGTTTCACTGCAGGAGAAACATGGATGATGTCAGTGAATAAATAAATACAAATATGATCATAAATATGATGCATTCAGTGTTCTCATGAACTTGTGGAGCAGAAATAAAGATGATAAAGAATGTGTTCTTACCTGCTGATGAAATGTGACAGAAGAGAAACTACAAGAAGAACAAACACATCTGATTCTTCATGGTTAAACAGATGTCTGACAGCTGATGTATGTGTGAACCTGCTGAACAGATAAACATCTGAAGAAATATTCATGAACCTACATGAGCTTTTAAAGACTTATTGTTCCAGCATGGTGCAGACAAGATCATAGCAACAATCAAGAAATAATGTGTGATTATTTTTATTTACTTGACAGAGATGTTTGTCATTAATCACAAAACTGTGAGATTTTGTCTACAAACTCAGTGATTCTGGACACAAAAGGTGTGTTACAGTTATGAGGACAGAACAAGGGGTAAAATAAGTACAGGTGGAGCAGGTTTCATTTTTTTGTTGGTGGTCACTGCACCAGGCCACCAGTGCTCTGACCTGCTCCCTGTATGGTGCCTCATCATCATTATTGATCAATCCAACAATAGTTGTATCAGCCGCAAATATGATGAGTGTGGAGCCATGGGTGGTGACACAGGTGTTCAAGACTGGACTCAGAACACAGCCCTGAGGAAGACCAGTATTGAGGACGGTGGTGGAGGGTGTGGAGGTGCCCATCCTGACATGCTGGGGTCTGTTAATCCGGAAGTCCTTGATCCACAGAGAGTGGCTCCAAGTTGCAGTGTCTGCAGTTTGTTGATTGGCCAGTGTTAATGCAGAGCCGTCTGTAGCTTCTTGAAGCCAGAATGAAATTTGAACATCTCTAAATAACATCCTCTTTAATATAATGGTCAGTGTGCTCAGTCAGTGTGGTCTGAGCTTCACCTGCACATTTTACAGCCACTGTTTCCTGTGACACAAGCAAGCAGTGTTATCTGATCATAGATTGTTTATTCTGAATTTGTCAGCATGCTATGTTAAGATGGATTTCTATTGACAGTGTCAATGTGTTCACTGCAGAGGCTGCAGGATTGGATCTATCAGAACTGATCAGTTACTGTCCACTAGAGGGCAGAATTTCAGCATGTTTAATGTCACATCTGTTGGAGGAGTGAAGTGTGCACTAAATGAAGGGATGCCACTCATTTATTTACATGTAGTGATAGGAGTGTTTTTTAAGTTACAGAATAAGAGAATTTAAATGTTATTTTATCATAAACTGTCAGAACACACAAACAGACTGAAACCTTGTTTATAATATTAACATGTTGCTAAAAGTGTATCTTCACATTTAGTTTAATGTGTATGTTTACTAGAGAAAAACATTTTTATAGACAAACAGTCTGATACACAGTGTCATGGAACAGGAGTAAAAATAAAAACTGGTTGTGCAGCTTCTATTTTAAGAAAAGGAAAACTGTGAGTCTGATGAGGAAGAAGTTGATGAACTGAGACATGTTTCATGTGTCAGGTTTCATGTTTTGATAAGTACCGTAGTACTTCCATTTTAAGGTGCACAAAACATGGACTCCCCGGAGCAACACCCACTGAATTTCTGATTCTAAGCACTAACACACAGACATCATATAACATTACACACATTTGGGACCACCGCTCACACATGGTCGCCATTTTCAGCAGCCACAAGTCCCCATGAACATATACATAAGTTTACTGGATTGAAGGACTAAACATTGACCTCATGTTATGTTTTCCTGGTCAGGATTGGCTGGCAAATCCCCTCCAGCCTTTTTTCCCCTCATAGATTAACTTATTTTAATTTAACAAAACCAAGAAATAAATGTCACTTTCAGAAAACAACCTTTCAGATACATCTATAAACAGAGTTGAATGAGGCTTCCTGAGGAGCAGGCCTCACCTGGACCACAACAATCAGGAACTTTAAGAAGATAAAAAAATGACCTGCATTTATGTATCTAGCGCCCCCATGAGGTCACTTCTTTCACTGGGTTTGGTTGTCCTGCCTATCCCTCGTGATGTCTGGTTGTGATGCTCTTTGTTGTCCTTGTTCCAGTAGTCCACATGTCCCACCTGGTCCCTCAACATGTATTTAGCATATATACAGTATATAGGATATACAGGATAATATTTTACAAAGATGTTCTTAGAAAACAAAATGTTTGTTCCCCTTCAGTGAGCTGTGTTTGTTTCAGTTCATGTTTGAGCTGCTTGAGGTCTCTGAGAGCTCCATGCTGATCTGGAGGGAGGAGATCATAGCAACAATCAAGAAATGTGTGTGATTGTTTTTATTTACTTGACAGAAAAATCACAATCACATTCTTGGCACACGACAAAAGGTGTATTACAGTTACACGAGGAAGCAGTGGGAGGCAAAATAAAAGCTGGTGGAGCAGGTTTTATTTTTAGAAAAGAATAACTGAGATTGTTGAGGAGGTGAAATAAACTGAGACATGTTTCTTGTGTCAAGTTTCTTTTGGTTTGGTTTTGTTGTGGTTTCTATTAGGGGAACACAAAGAACTGTCAACTGACAAGGACTTTCCTGATCAACATCCCGATTCACTATACACAGGATATAAACTGTGTTTTATTAGAAATCTTTTATCATTTAGTGTTTTTTATTGACATAGGAAACTGAAGAGGAGGAAGTTAAATCAATGTCAAACATGGAAGAGCATGAACATGTGTCCAAATTAAGGAACGTAAGAAGAGGAAAACTAGCACATTTAACTCGAAGGAAAAACATATTGCAGGATGTTTCATGTGTGCAGGAAGTGAAAGAAAACTTTATTAAATATAAACAATGGTTGGAAGATTTTAAAGACACACATGAAGCTTATCATGATCTCTTGATAGGAGGAGGAAAGGAATGATGAGTGTGAATGGTTTGAATCCAAAATTGCTGAAATTAACACTTTTATTTCCTCTGTGTCTGTGTGGCTGGAGGGTGTGGCTGCTGAACAAGAGACAGAAGTTGCTCCTAAAGGCAGTGTATCACAAGTTTCCACAGGATCCAGCTCCAAGGCCTCCTCTGTGGCATCTGCAAGGATATGTGCAGAAGCAGAAAGAGCAGCCATCATCGCAAAGGTGGCAGCATTGAAAGAAAAGCATGACCTGGAGGAAAAGGAGGAGGCAGTGAATAAAGCAGTGAAAACAGTGAGGCAGCAACGTGAGGCCCTGGAGCTAAAAACACAGTTGGCAGCATCTTCATCTAGTCTTGCCGTTCTCATCAACAACAAGCATTTCAGGAACCTGTGGAACCAACTGTGGAAAACCAACCAAATGGAGGTTAAAAAAAATCAAGATGGCGCTGTCTCAAACGGCAGCTTGTAGTCACAGCTCCCGGTGTTTTCGCATGTTTTCTAACTTTCTTTAGTGTTAAGTGTGCTTATGTACGTCTACTTTTGTTTGTGTTTTTGTCCCTAGTTGCTCTTTTTCAATCTAAGTATTTAAACAACATGATTCGGAGGTTTGAATGCTTTTTTCTCCTTCTTGCGGCTTGCTTGGGTTACTCATGGCCCCCAGCAGTAATGCCCAGAAGACCGAAGGCATTGTTTACACCCGCGATCAGCTGCTGGCTCTAAGACCACTATATTTTGTGGTTGGAGAGAAGCCCCAAATACCGGATGAGCTGAGAAGGGGGAGACGTGGATGCAAGGCAGGAGTTAAACAGCAGATGAAGAAAAGACGTTTTAAACCCTGTGTAAGAAGGGTTTAAAACGTCTGTAAGAAGAAAGGAGGGGGGCTCGCCTTTCTTCCTGTAAGAAGAAAGGAGGGGGGCTCGCCGTGCTCGTTAAGAACAGGTGGTGCAAACCGGAGCATATCCACGTCAAGGAGAGAGTGTGCAGTCCCGACGTGGAGCTTATTGCTATCGGACTTGGTCCATATTATTTGCCACGGGAGTTTACAAACGTTATCTCCATCTCTGTCTATATTCCTCCGACTGGTAAAGCAGTCGCGGCCTGTGACGTCATCCACTCGGTCACCGCCGACCTGCAGACTAAACATCCCGGTGCCTTATCTTCATCACATTCTTTAATCTTCAATCATGCCTGTCTCTCCTCCACTGTGCCTACATTCCAGCAGTATGTCCAGTGTCACATAAGAGACAATAAGACTCTGGATTTATTGTATGCTAATGTCACCAATGCATACACTTCCACTGCTCTTCCATAACCTCATCCTGCTCTCCCCATCATACACACCTGTGGTTCCAGCAACCAGTCTCTGTGAGGACTGTTAGGAAATGTAGCTCTTAGCGTAAGTTCAATCAGGAAGACTCTGTTTCCCATCATTCACCATTTATCCCTATCCACTTCCTAATCTCTCTCCTTCTATCCCTCTCTTCCCCTCTCTTAGTCGGGTGCTTAATAGAAAGCACCTCCCTCACCAATCAGCTGTCGCTTTCCGTCCCTCTCCTGACCAATCACAGCTTAGCACGACATTTAAAAGTCTCCATCTAGGGTTAGGGTTAGGGTCTCTCATGACCCTGGAAGATGTGGACGACCTATTCGTCTATTGGACATTGGTAGTAGGCATACTTCTCAATTGTGTGGGAGCTGTCCTGCTGCTCCAAAAAATTGGAAAAGCCGCTGCTGGCAAATTGGCTCTACCGCTAAGTGTGGACACAAAACAAAACCGTGGGCTCATGGGACCTCGGATCTCAGAATTCCATCAGAAGATGGATTGGATTGAGGGGCTGATCTCTAACAACTCAGCCCGCTCCGGAGAGGGCTGGAAGCAGGTGGACAACATCAGAAGACAGTCTGACCACTTGAGGATCTCAATGGAAGGAATATCTGTCAAGCTGGAAGAGATGTCGAAGGTTCTCCATGCACCTGTTAGGGACGAATGAGCACTGAGGCCAGACTGACCAATTGATTACTGATCTGGGCAAATTAATCACGGATCAAAATTGCTGTGTCATCTGTAGACCCAGTTTGCAGTATGCAGTTTGCATATCAGCCCGAGGTTGGGGTTTTATTTATTTATTTTTATTTTTTTTTATTTTAGATACTTTAGTAATCCCAGCAGTGTCACACTGGTGCCACAGGCACAGGTGAAGTGTCTTGCCCAAGGACACACAACAATGACTCTTCTGCCTTCAACACCATCCGGCCAAGACTGTTGAGGATTAAGTTAGAGAACATGCAGGTGGATGCTCCCCTAGTCTCATGGATTGAGGACTACCTGACAGGCCAACCACAGTTTGTGAGACTGCAGAGCTGTGTGTCTGACACCCTGACCAGCAACACTGGGGCTCCTCAAGGAACTGTGCTGTCTCCCTTTCTATCCACCACCTACAAAGCTGACTTCCAGTACTGCTCTGAGTTGTGTCACCTTCAGAAGTACTCGGATGACACAGCCATAGTTGGGTGTGTGGAGAACGGACGGGAGGATAGGGCCTTGTGGAGTGTTTTGTCATGTGGTGTGGTGAAAATCACCTGCTGCTGAATGTGGCCAAGACAAAGGAGATGGTGGTGGACTACAGCGGGGATAAGCCCCTGCCCTCCCCAGTCTGTATCAGTGGGAAAGACATGGACATAGTCTCATCTTACAAGTTCCTGGGTGTCCAACTGGACATTAAACTGGAGTGGTCCACAAACACTGAGGCTGTGTACAAGAATGGCATGAGCAGACTGTACTTCCTGAGGAGACTCAGGTCCTTCAATGTCTGCAGCAGGATGCTCCACATGTTCTACCAGTCTGTCATGGCGAGCACTATCCTCTGTGCTGTTGTGTGCTGGGGATCAGGCATTAAAGCAAAGGACCCCAACAGACTGTACAAACTCATCAAAAAGGCGGGGTCTGTTGTTGGCTTTAAGCTTGCCAACCTGGAGGAGGTGGAGTGCTGGCTAAACTGCTGTCAATCATGAACAATTCCTCCCACCCTCCCACAACACTGTGGACAGACTGAGAAGCAGCTTCAGCCACAGACTCCTGCTGCCCCGCTGCTCTAAGGAACGGTACAGGAAGTCATTCCTGCCGTCCGCCATCAGACTATATAACTCCTCTGTGACCGTCAGAGCTGTGCTCACTAACTCGGACTAAAGCATCATCACAGGTGCATTTCAAACTGCTCAGTTACATTAACTGTGTTTTTATCTTCTTATCTTCTTTGATCTGCTTTATGTGTGTGTACATATTCTTCTTCTTTTGTTGCTGCCATGTGCGTGTTTGTGTATATAGAGTATATATAAGATAAGATAAGATAAGATAAAACTTTATTAATCCCGAAGGAAATTCTTGTGCCAGAGGTATCAAGTTACATTAAATGCAGTTAAGTACAGAGTATAAGAGTATATAGAGTTTTTGCTCGTGTTTATTGTATTTATAGTTTTTTGATATGCTGCTGCTTAATTTCCCCACGGGGATTAATAAAGTTAATATCTAGCTATCTATATGCTCTCCTTTCCTCTCATTACCAGATACGTACAACAAACACGTTTACAAGAGAAAGTTCCTGTTGCCAGTAGGTGCCGCTATGACCGCATCATCCTATTAGCATATATATCTGTTCAGACTTGGGTCCATAGCAGTACTGTAAGATTTTGTCCACATTGCATGAAGTATGTTGTGGTACTGCAGAAAATAGAGTTCTTTGGTAATGGAGAATGGTCAACTTCGAGGCCATGCCCCGGCCACACCGTAACGTGTGTGTATGTAAAAACTCAGGGATTCTGGACAAAAGGTGTTGTGTTACAGTGATATGAGGAAACAGCAGGAGGCAAAATAAGTTGGAGTAGGTTTTATTTTTAAAAAAGAATAACTGAGATTGTTGAGTAGGTGTAAATCAAGTCGTTTCACAATAACAGAAGCACCTGAAACAAGCAGCTGATGTGAGGAAACCCTCAAACATGCTAGATTGTCTCTGTGCTGAAGAATGGGCTAAAATTTCTCCAGTCTGTGGACGACTGATCAGCAGTTTGTTATTATTGCTGCACTAGGAGGTCCTGCTGAGAGGAAAGGCTAAGGTCACATAGATGTAATATTGGATCATTTTCTTGAATAAAAGTGAAACTTGTCTGTCTCCTTAGTTTGATCGGGTTCTCCTTTTCTACTTTCAGGACTATTTTTGGCTCATATTTAGAGAGAAATATTTCAAGCAGCACTGTATATGAAGGTACTAAGAAACCTGAGGGCTGTCAGTGACGTCTGTCCTCAGACTGTGTGTCTCTGTGAGTGTGTGACAGTCAAACTTCAGCAAACTTCTTCTGCCTCCAAATCCTAAAACATGATGAAAGTGTTTCTGTTGCTCCTCTTCTGCCACACTGCTTCTTCAGGTGAGATCACTTCAATGATGAATCACTTATTTTGATATAATCTCTATCTTACATCTCAAACTGTTACATTGTGTTGTTCTCTTCTGTGTTAAAATCTCAATGTGCACATGTTTGCACGAAAGTTGTACAAGAGTGTCGAGGAATTCATTCATGGCAACCATTGGCTGCTAAATAATCCTGTGCAACTAAAATCACATTAATGTGTGTTTAAATCATTTAACTGATGAAAATGTTCATAAACTTGCCGGGGTTTGTTGGTGTTGTCATGGTAGATGGAGTTGAGGTGGCTTACTGTGACAGCATGATCTACAGAACAGAAGAAGAACAGGCAGAGAGTGGAGGAGAGCAAGGTCCTTAAGAGCAGGCAGGAGAGGAGCAGATTGAATGCAGGTGAGTCCACTCAGCTGGGTGCTCTGCCCAGCAGCCACAGCAGCCTCATCAGGGCACCTGTGGAGAAACCAGGTGTCTCACCACAGCTGGTTTATGGATTTATTTGCTCATGTGTGGACTGTTTTTCTGTGTAGCTGTGTTTTGTTCTTCCTCTTTGACCAGGACTCCCTTGAAAAAGAGGCTCTAAATCTCAATGGGATTTTTCCAGGTTAAATGAAAATAAAGACATAACAAGCCACACAGAGCCTGCTCTGACTCTGACCTAACAGTGACATCTGCAGGATTTCAAAAATCATTGCAGGCAACCTGAATAAGGAATGTGGAGAGAGAATGAACTTGTCACATCACAGCGGACATGGAAGCGTTCGGAGCAGCTGCTTCAAGCCAAAGCCTTCTGGAGACACCACTTAAGATGGTGCACCTCTGGAGGAAGGTCTGTCGGCTTTGGGAAACTGTTCAGGCCGAGTTAGACCTGGTGGACAACCTGCCGTCACCTCCCACAGCCCATGAGGAGATGTGGCAGTTGGTTAACCGCAGGGTTGTCCTGCTCCAGGAGCTGGGGGAGATGTGGAAATGGAAAGAGGTAATCAGAACAGGGATGACCCAAGCACATCTCCCGCCACTGTTCCCGAAACCTACCAGCTGCCAACAAAGACGACGTTGTCACTTCAGGCGCCGTCCTCGGGCTGGCTCCAGATGTCATCATCACTTCAGGCGCCGCCCGAGGACGGGCTCCAGATGAGGTCATCCTCTCCTTGTGCATTGTCTTGTGTTTTACTTCCGTAATCACCTGCCCTGCCCTAATGTGTGCCACATGTGCCTCGTCTTCCCTGGTCCCTTTGTATATAGTCTGTGTCCTCCCCTCTGTCATTGCTAGTTCGTCTTGTCAGGTGTAGGGTTTGTTTCTAAGTCTTGTCCATGCCATGCCTTGTTCCTTGTGTGTTGTGTGTTCTTGGGCAAGACACTTCACCCTAGCCTGTGGCGCGCCTTGCTAGTCATTGTATGACACTGCTTGGCAGCAGCCATAAAGAATTTCCCTCTGGAATTAATAAAGTATCTAAAATAAAAAAAAAAATAAAAAATAAAAAAAAATGCCATGTACTTCTGCCTGACCTCAGCGTGCTCCAGGTAGTAGCCTTGTTCATGCCATGTTTTTTGTTTTTGCCTTTTTACGCCATGTGCCTGTTTTTCTTAATCTAGTTTTGCCACGCAAAGTGTGATTTTTAGTTATTTTGTACTTTGCCTTTGACCACACTGAGTGAGATTTTTGGTTTTTGTATTGTTTTGCCCTCCTGGCTTTGAATAAAGGAGCTTTTTTTAGCCTTATCCGCTCCATGCCTCTGCATTTGTGTCCTCCTCCTGACAAACCCTGGCAGAACTAGGTCCATTCATTCTGACATGTGGACACCAAGTGAATGATCATAACTAGCTGCTAATAAAGAGCTGAATGAATGGAACTATGTATATTCCAATATAATCTGACGTATCAGTATTTCAAATGCAGAATTTACAAAAATCTTTTTTCAAGGAATTATGAGAGAAAGCTGTGAAATCACAGTGAAAATGTCCTTTTGGATGCTTCCATGATATCAGTTGGTGACGGTGATGGGGCAGATCATAAGGGTGTGTGTGTGTGCAAATTGGGGCATGCCCACTTGTTGAACCCTTTGTCCACACACAACAATACAGCCATAGTGTGCTTGACAAAGACATTCACTGAAAACAGCACAAAGCTGAACAGACAGAGACTCTTTGTGGACTCTGGGGGCTCAGTGCTGTCCTCAGCTTCTGTGAGGAAACATGCAGGAAACAGAACACAGTCTGAAATCCAAAGTCCACAGTGAACAGGCATGTTCTACCTACTGCTGGGAGTCTCAGAGATTAGAAACAGCTCACCATTCCTCTGTTTACAACAACAACAACAGGGACCGTCACATGATCAGACTTCACTGATGAAGAAAGGAGATTTGTTTGAATACTTTATTCATATGAAAAAACACACAAAACACATACATACATACATTTACCCCAGTTGGTTCTGATCAGGGTTTTGTTAAGTTTGGAGTAGATGGAGTCCTCTGCACACTCTCTCTTGGTTTATGTTGAGGCAGCACTGAGAGCAACATGATCATTTTAATGTGTACAAGTTCACAGAATATAAGATAAAAACATTTTGAAATTTAATTGAACAAATTAAACAAATTAGTTTAACAAATTAAAGACCTTGATCAGCTCGTCTCAGAAAGGACACATGCTATCATTAACAACAAGTAGGAGGATGTGAGTGAGACTATACCAACACATGAGCTCAGTAACGTGGAAGAGAGTAATTTACTTATTTTTCATTTCAAAAAGATGCACATTGTCATAAAGGGTCATATACAGTCATATACAGAAGGCTTCTTTAGGTCAGGACGGTGTCAGTGTCAGGGTTTGTGGTGTGGGAGGACACAGTTGCAGAGAGCAGAGCAGTTTCAAAATTAAAAGCAGTCTTTTATTTAACGCCAGGAGGGCAAAAGGCAAAAAGTAACAAACTAAAAATCACACTTGACATGGAAAAGCCACTACAGGGCAAAAACAAACCTAAATCAAAGCATGGCAAACAAAAGGCATGCCATGGCATGGCATAGCATGGCATAACCTGGTCACGTGGCTGTAACATGGCATGGCAGAGACGAAGACAAGACTAAAACACAACCCCCTTGGGTGATGTCAAGACAAACTGGCAGAGAGTGCAGGGAAGACAAAGACTAAATACACAGGGACCAGGGAAGACAACGAGACACAGGTGACACACATGAGGGCAGGGCAGGTAATCAACGAGGAGGGAAAACACAGGAAGTAAAACACAAGACAATAAACAGGGAGGACAGGACTACCAAAGTAAAACAGGAAACACAAGACAAGACTAGACAACAAAACACAAACCAGGGAAACACCAGGACTACAGGAAAACAACAATAACTAAACACAGATTAAACTAAAAACCCAAAACAAGGAAATCAAAACCATAAACAAACACCAGGTTGTGACACAGTGCAATGTTTCCTCTCTGCGTTGTCATGTATCCGTCCATCCCTTCATGTATCAGTCCATCTGTCTGAAGCAGTTTGACTACAAAGGACATTCAGGAGCTCAGTAAACACTAAAATGATTTTTGTGCCTGCAGTGGATCTGTTTCCATCTGAAACAACACCTGTTCACAGCAGCTGCTATTATCCCGAGCTGTGTCGCTATGACAACAAATCTGCAGCTCTTTTAAATTAAAAACGGATAAAATAAGGTCATCAGCACAGAAACACTCAAAGTTCCTCAGAGTGCACAGCGACAGTTTGCATGTTGATGTGACATGTTTGTCCACTGTCTGTGGAAACGTTTACATGATACATGTTTCCACAGAAATGTTCAATGACAACTTTGAAATAACGGACACATCTTTCCACCAACTTTGAATTGAACTGAGTAAAAAGTACGCTGTGAAACAGAGCATCCACATCAACAGACTTATTATGTCTGAACACTGACATCATTACAGAGCTGAACAGAGTCTGTCTATGAGGAGATATATGATATATATATATATATATATATATCATAGATATATCTATGATATATATACTAATTATATATATATATTATATATTTTACAAAGATGATATTAGAAAACATGACGTTTGTTTCCTTCAGTGAGCTGTGTTTGTTTCAGTGTTCAGGTTTGTGTCCTCTCGGGGCTCAGTGCTGTCCTCAGCTTCTGTGAGGAAACATGCAGGAAACATATTGATAACATGTAAATGAATGGAGAGCTTCAGTCTGACATTAAAGTGTTATTTCAGAGTGTCAGAATATCTGTCATGTGTAGACTCAGCATTAAAGATTTATTAGTTTGTTAAAGTTACGACATCAAAATAAAACATAGCTCACCTTTCTTCATTTTATAAGCCATGTATCCACCTGCAGTTGCCATGACGACGACAACAACAACTGCAGCAATGACAGGGACGGTCAGGTTATCAGGCTTCACTGATGAGAAGAGAAGAACAAAAGATTAAGAAGAGATTTATTATAATTTAAACTAAGTGAAAGACCAAAAAATATTAAATCAATCTACCTCTGTTGGTTCTGATCAGGGTTCCATCCAGCTCAGTGATGATCCTGTCCACAGCACCAACAAACTGAAACACACAGTGGTACCTCCTCCAGTCTTCAGCTGATGAAACATTCAGATCAACACTCATCTGGAAGGTTCCATCATGGTTGGGGAGGATCTCTCCGTGCTCCACACCTTCATGAATCTCCTCTCCATCTTTGCTCCAGAACATCAGGGCTCTGTCAGGGTAGAAACCTGTAGCGTGGCAGCTGACTGCAGAGGAGGGAGTCTTCTGGAGGAGAGACACTGAGGGAGGATCTGGAGGGAGGAGATCAGGCAGAGATAATGGAGGTAGAGAGAGAGAAAAGAAACAAGAAGACATCACTAACTTTTATATATAAATATAAATGCATTGTGTCAATGTAAGTTTTAAAACTTGTAGAGTCCATAACAACCTGCAGAGGACTGATTCACTGAGTTTATCTGGTTTCTGGACTCACACAGATCTAAACATCAACTTGACTAATTGTTGGAGGAAAGTAACCACAAAGTAATAATTCTATTTTACTGCTGGAGAAATAACACAAAGAACCAACCTGTTCTCATCAGAGATTTTCTCCCATATTCCAGAAACCTCTGCAGCAAGTATGGGAAACGATGATTAATGAGGTCCTTATAATACTCTATTATGGTGGTGTTTCTGTCCCATATCTGTTTAATGATGCTGGCTTGAGGACTCAGAGCGATCCATTTGAGGGTCTTCAGATCTAATCTAAGGAAGTCTTCTCCATTATAACCACAATGTACAAATCCAGAAAACTGTCCTGTTGTTTCATCCAGTTCACAGCCAGGTATACACTGTAAGATGGCACCTGAGAGAGAAAGGGGGGGAGTGGTTCAATCTGTAAAAACTAACAATCTGAGTCACTTAGATTTCATTTTAAACATGTAGTGAAACATGATACTGTACCTTCAGTTTGGAGGGTTCGTGTCAAATTATAAATTACATGTTTGAAGAAAAAAGGTATAATCACGAAGCACTCCTGACGGCCTGCCTGTAATACCTCAGGATCCTCGTTATATAATTTAACCACCCAGTCCTGTTTTGGTTTAAATATCTTGTTGGTGCTGTCACATTGGTTCACCACCACATCATCAACCTTTCCAAAAAACATGAACTCTGACACATTCTGGAGTCCAGAGGATGCAGTTCTGTAACACTTAAATGAGTGTTTCACTGCAGGAGAAACATGGATGATGTCAGTGAATAAATAAATACAAATATGATCATTAATATGATGCATTCAGTGTTCTCATGAACTTGTGGAGCAGAAATAAAGATGATAAAGAATGTGTTCTTACCTGCTGATGAAATGTGACAGAAGAGAAACAACAAGAAGAACAAACACATCTGATTCTTCATGGTTAAACAGATGTCTGACAGAAGAAGCAGCTGGTGGAGCTCCTTTAGAAGAGACTGGCAGAATCTGAAAGGAACACAGCTGATGTGTGTGAACCTGCTGAACAGATAAACATCTAAAGAAATATTCATGAACCTACATGAGCTTTTAAAGACTTATTGTTCCAGCATGGTGCAGACAAGATCATAGCAACAATCAAGAAATAATGTGTGTGATTATTTTTATTTACTTGACAGAGATGTTTGTCATTAATCACAAAACTGTGAGATTTTGTCTGTATGTAAAAACTCAGGGATTCTGCTTTTGCAGTTTTACTTACATATTCTGATTAAAGATCAGATGTTGGTTCTTTTTTCTGTTTCCTCATATCACTGTAACACAACACATACATTTTGTGTCCAGCTTCATTAGAGGAGACTGAATCTGAAAGTAAAAGTTCATGTGTGAACCTGTTAGACAGATCAGAGCTTATAGAGACAGAGAACATCTTCATGTGTGAAACGTTTGTTTATAATTCATCACAAAAACGTGAGTTTGAAGTCTGTGTGTAAAAACAGAAGCAACATGAACACACAGTGTTTGTGCTACAGTCTGAGAGGAGCAGCAGTCCAAGTGAAAACTGAAACTGATGGTCCAACATGTTTGTGTGAAGTCTGCTGTTCTGTTACAGAACCAACACCCACTGAGTCACTGTGAAAGTGAAAGTGTTAATGATTTATTTGAGAAATGTTCCTTTGTCCATATTTCACAACACATTTTCTAACTCTCACAAACTCGCCTCTTTCTCTCAGGCTGGTCAGAGTTACAGTCAGCATGTGAGTGAACAAGTGAAAACATCAACACAACATGCTCCATCCATCATAAATGTGAGCGCTAAGTGCGTTTTTTCCCTTAAAACAGCTCCGTTAGACGGCGCCCTGCTGTGAGGAGCTGCAGGCTGAACCGACAGACTGACAACAAACGTTATGACCAGTGTGCGTGTGTGTGTGTGTGTTTTAAACCTACCTACGGATGAGACGTGCCAGACGCGCAGCAGTGAAAGTAACGGTACCATCTCTTTGTGTTCTTGTTGTGTTCAGAGGGCTGGGCTGCTTCTAGCAGGACAGGAGCTGTGTCCCAATTCAGGGTCTGCATCCTTCGGAGGACGCAGCCTACGAGGTCTAAAGATTCCGCATCCTCCGGAGGATCCTCAATCGTTGGTAAATGGGACGGTCTGGCCTTCAAAGCACTTCCTGATTGTGGCGCGACGTCATAAATTTTGCCCCGGGAAAAACAAAAGCAGCGACAGCGACACAACACGGACTACACAACAAGCGGGACAACAGTGTGGATTTAGAAATTTGGAATTTTTTAATATATTTATTTGTTGTTGGAGGAAGAGGAGAGGCGGCTCCAGCGGCAGCAAAACCGGTGACGGTTCATTTTCTTCAGGCTGGGAGAGCGCAGTGGGGAGGTGACGGTAAGCTGCTATTTAATATTATTAATCATAATTATTATACCAGTTACTGAGCAAACGCTAGCCATATAACCAGTAGATAGACAAATATGATTAAATGTAATTTATATTTTATTCAATTCTAAGACTTGATACAGGGTCTGTTTGTAATTTTAATACTTTAAATTAAATAGCTAAATGTGTACGAACCCTGCAAATAACCCTGAAACCACTGCTTTAATGTGTCATTAAGCATCAGGTCTGTCACTACACCAGAGAATTACTGCTGGGTGGAGGAGAGTGGGGCTCCCTGGCAGGACCAGCTGTCTGTCCTGGAGGAGGTGTACTGACCATCATCACCTTTGGAGGGTGAGGATACATATTTTAAGCTGCTTTGGAAGCCGCTCTGTTGAAGTTATTATTTTTATTTTTGCCCTTTTTAAAAACATCTTTAGTAACATGGCAGCCGCCGATCGTCAGCTCTGCAAACCCTGATGGACGATGTGGTGGACAGAGGAGACAGGCACCCCCCTCCTCCAGATGATGTCCCACTCACAGCCAGAGGACTCCAAGGTCTTCATCGTGGCATCATCCAGTCCAGCAGCACCAAGGACTCCTGCTCAGCCAAACATTTACATATATGTTCTTAGTATTTTCTGATGATCTTTTATAAATAATAGATTGTACATTTTCATAATGCCCACATTGCTTTATTCATGTTTTGCCATAAAACGTATATTGGGCTATAACGGCACAAAGTATAACTGCTAACAATGTAGTTCGTTTAGCTGGCAGGGATTGGCTCGTTTCATTTGCGACAGCAGTGACGTCATTGACGACGACACAAAATGAGGTGATTCTGCTGATCTTTTATAAATAATAAACTGTACATTTTCATAATGCCCACTGGTAAATAGTTAGAAATGTTCAAACTGTGTCTTTGTAAATATTGTACATAACAGAACAATAAATGATTTACTGTTGTCACTGAGAAGTTGTTCAAAAGTTTACTTCAATTATAAATAGGTAATGAAACACATAATGTAACAAGGTTAGAAGAGTTTAAGAAGTTAGAGTTAAGAAGAACACAGAGACAAGAACAATTTGAATTGGAACACAGCTGTAGTGTCCATCCCATGGTCTTTTAGCAATATGTCCCATCATGCATTGTGCCACCTGTCTTATAAATACAATGATCATTTAAAGACTGTAGCATGACCGGCTGAGTTTGCTTTATTCATGTTTTGCCATAAAACGTATATTGGGCTATAACGGCACAAAGTATAACTGCTAACAATGTAGTTCGTTTAGCTGGCAGGGATTGGCTCGTTTCATTTGCGACAGCAGTGACGTCATTGACGACGACACAAAATGAGGTAGAGTCCAAAAACAAAGTCGAAATGTCTGAAAATGCTATCACAATGAGTTCACTACATGGTGCTCTTGAACTCCCCATATGAGTGATTTCGAACACAGACACAGACACAGACACTGACTACACAAGGGCAGGGGAGACAACGAGACACAGGTGACACACATCAGGGCGGGGCGGGTAATCAGCGAGAGGAGGGGGAAAGACCAGACACCCGAAACAAGAGGAGAGTTAGGAATACCAAAATAAATCAGGAACTGAACTGATCTTACTGTAATGCAGACAGAACAAACAGCTGATCAAACAGGAAACAAATATCTTAACACATTCATTGGACAGATTTTGATGAAAGCTTAAACAATTCAACACTTTGCAGATCATGTTAAGTCACATGTGGAGAAACTTGTGAAGAGGCTGAGGCTAACATTGGGCTTTTCTTTTAATGCCAGTCTGTGTTAGTGTTGTGTGAAGAGCATGCAGATCTAAGTTTCTCAAAGGTTTAACACTTTGTTCTTTCAACACAAAAAAATAACTGAAAACATCCACTGGGGAGAAAAACTTGATCTTGACTGGTGCTCTGGAGGACTGCAGCGTGGACTGAAGGTCACCAGGACTGAGTGGCTCCTGAGAAATAAAGAGAAGTTAAAATGAGTTCAGAGGGATTCAGAGGAGTTCAGGTGAGCAGCGATCTGTGACTGCAGAGAGTTATTGAAGAACTGACAGAGACTGGAGGAGAGCGAGGTCCTTAAGAGCAGGCAGGAGAGGAGCAGATTGAATGCAGGTGAGTCCACTCAGCTCGGTGCTCTGCCCAGCAGCCACAGCAGCCTCATCAGGGCACCTGTGGAGAAACCAGAGAGAGGGAGAGAGTCACTGTTCATAACAGCCCATAGGGGGCGACACAGCGTCTCGCCACAGTTGGTTTATGGAATTATTTGCTCATGTTTGGACTGTTTTTCTGTGTAGCTGTGTTTTGTTCTTCCTCTTTGACCAGGACTCTATTGAAAAAGAGGCTGTAAATCTCAATGGGATTTTTCAGGTTAAATGAAAATAAACACATAACAAGCCACACAGAGCCTGCTCTGACTCTGGCCTAACAGTGACATCTGCAGGATTTAAAAAATCATTGCAGGCAACCTGGATAAGGAATGTGGAGAGAGAATGAACTAGGTCCATTCATTCTGACATGTGGACACCAAGTGAATGAACACAACTAGCTGATAATAAAGAGCTGACTGAATGGAACTATGTCTATTCCATTTTTTTACAGAATGTGAAATCAAATAATTTATTTTGAAATTTAATTCAACAAATTAAAGACCCTGATCACCTCGTCTCAGAGGACAGATGCTATCATTAACAACAAGTAAGAGGATGTGAGTGAGACTATACCAACACATGAGCTCAGTAACATGGAAGAAAGTCATTTACTTATTTTTCATTTCAGAAAGATGCACATTGTCATAAAAGTGTCATTTACAGTCATATATAGAAGGTTTCTTTAGGTCAGGATGCTGTCACAGTGAAATGTTTCCCCTCTGCGTTGTCATGTATCCGTCCATCCCTTCATGTATCAGTCCGTCTGTCTGAAGCAGTTTGACTACAAAGGACATTCAGGAGCTCAGTAAACACTAAAATGATTTTTGTGCCTGCAGTGGATCTGTTTCCATCTGAAACAACACCTGTTCACAGCAGCTGCTATTATCCCGAGCTGTGTCGCTATGACAACAAATCTGCAGCTCTTTTAAATTAAAAACGGATAAAATAAGGTCATCAGCACAGAAACACTCAAAGTTCCTCAGAGTGCACAGCGACAGTTTGCATGTTGATGTGACACGTTTGTCCACTGTCTGTGGAAACGTTTACATGATACATGTTTCCACAGAAACGTTCAATGACAACTTTGAAATAACGGACACATCTTTCCACCAACTTTGAATTGAACTGAGTAAAAAGTACGCTGTGAAACAGAGCATCCACATCAACAGACTTATCATGTCTGAACACTGACATCATTACAGAGCTGAACAGAGTCTGTCTATGAGGATATTATACTAATTGTATATATTATATATTTTACAAAGATGATCTTAGAAAACATGACGTTTGTTTCCTTCAGTGAGCTGTGTTTGTTTCAGTTCAGGTTTGTGGCCTCTAGGAGCTCAGTGCTGTCCTCAGCTTCTGTGAGGAAACATGCAGGAAACATATTGATAACATGTAAATGAATGGAGAGCTTCAGTCTGACATTAAAGTGTTATTTCAGAGTGTCAGAATATCTGTCATGTGTAGACTCAGCACTAAGATTTATTACTTTGTTAAAGTTACGACATCAAAATAAAACATAGCTCACCTTTCTTCTTTTTATGAAACATGTATCCACCTGCAGTTGCCATGATGACAAGAGCAAGAACAACAACAACAACTGCAGCAATGACAGGGGCGGTCAGGTTATCAGGCTTCACTGATGAGAAGAGAAGAACAAAAGGTTAAGAAGAGTTTTATTATAATTTAAACTAAGTGAAAGACACACAAATATGAAATCAATCTACCTCTGTTGGTTCTGATCAGGGTTCCATCCAGCTCAGTGATGATCCTGTCCTCAGCACCCTCAAACTGAAACACACAGTGGTACATCCTCCAGTCTTCAGCTGATGAAACATTCAGATCTACACTCATCTGGAAGGTTCCATCATGGTTGGGGAGGATCTCTCCGTGCTCCACACCTTCATGAATCTCCTCTCCATCTTTGCTCCAGAACATCAGGGCTCTGTCAGGGTAGAAACCTGTAGCGTGGCAGCTGACTGCAGAGGAGGGAGTCTTCTGGAGGAGAGACACTGAGGGAGGATCTGGAGGGAGGAGATCAGGCAGAGATAATGGAGGTAGAGAGAGAGAAAAGAAACAAGAAGACATCACTAACTTTTATATGCACAATGCATTTATATAAATATAAATGCATTGTGTCAATGTAAGTTTTAAAACTTGTAGAGTTCATAACAACCTGCAGAGGACTGATTCACTGACTTTATCTGGTTTCTGGACTCACACAGATCTAAACATCAACTTGACTAGTTGTTGGAGGAAAGTAACCACAAAGTAATAATTCTATTTTACTGCTGGAGAAATAACACAAAGAACCAACCTGTTCTCATCAGAGAGCTTCCCCCATGTTCCAGAAACAACTTCAGCCACTGTGGGCAAAAATGATTGACGATGCCCTTATCATAGTGTATGATGCTGGTTTGTCTGTCCCATTTCTGTTTAACAATGCTGGCTTGAGGACTCAGAGCGATCCATGTGAGGGTCTTCGGATCTAATCTAAGGAAGTCTTCTCCATTATAACCATAATGTACAAATCCAGAAGACTCTCCTGTTGTTTCATCCAGTTCACAGCCAGCTATACACTGTAAGATGATGGCACCTGAAAGGGGAGGGGGGGTCACATTAAGAAGACGTTCAATCTGTAAAAACTAACAAAGGATTTCTATTTAGATTTCATTAAAAACATGATACTGTACCTTCACTTTGGATGGTTTGTCTCAAACTATAGATTGCAGATTTGTAGAGACGAGGTATTCTCACAAAGCACTCCTGACGGCCTTCCTCTAATTGCTCAGGTTTCTCGTTAATTAATTTAACAAACCAGTCGTGTTTTATTTCAAATATCTTGTTGGTGCTGTCACAGTGAGTCACCTCCACATCATCAACCACATCAACATACATGAACTCTGACACATTCTGGAGTCCAGAGGATGCAGTGATGTAAAACTTCAGTTTCACTGCAGGAGAAACATGGATGATGTCAGTGAATATATAAATACAAATATGATCATAAATATGATGCATTCAGTGTTCTCATGAACTTGTGGAGCAGAAACACAGATGATAAAGAATGTGTTCTTACCTGCTGATGAAATGTGACAGAAGAGAAACAACAAGAAGAACAAACACATCTGATTCTTCATGGTTAAACAGATGTCTGACAGAAGAAGCAGCTGGTGGAGCTCCTTTAGAAGAGACTGGCAGAATCTGAAAGGAACACAGCTGATGTGTGTGTGTGAACGTTTCGGACGGATACAAAAAAGAAATATTTATGTGGGAGGAGCAGAAGAGAACCTACATTTAGAGAGCTTCTTCTCATACATGTGTATACATCCGTCCAGCATGAAATTATTTGTATTTACTTGACCGTCATTAATCACAAAACTGTGAGATTCTGTCTGTATGTAAAAGCATCAGTGCTTCTGGACACATCAACAGAACAAACTTGTGCTAAAGATGCTAAAGATGAACATTTAAATAAACTGAGACATGTTTCTTGTGTCAGGATTGGTATTTCTTTAGTTCCAGGGTCACACAGGCCTGTCTGAAACAACATGGACTCTGCTGACCAGCATGGACCCACTGAGTCACTTTACACAACTTTGATCAATGATGACAGAAATAAAAACTAACACAACAGACAGAAATCCTTTGTCAGTTTTTACAGACTGAAGCTATCAAAGGATTTCTGTCTGTTTTGTTAGATTGTATTATACATGTGTACAGGAACATTCTGTACACTTCAGCAGAAACACTGATGTCAGTAAATCCAGTATGATTCACTGTTCTCAGTAACATGCGACTAAAAGAAGAGGGACTGTGACAGAGCGGAGCAGAAATAAAGCTGATAAAGAATGTGTTCTTACCTGCTGATGAAATGTGACAGAAGAGAAACAACAAGAAGAACAAACATCTGATTTATAACACTGAAAACATGTCAGCTATGACAGAAAAAAATAATGGTGGAGCTCCTTTAGAACAGACTGGCTGAAGGTGGAAGTAAAACTTCATGTGTGAACTTGTTGGACACATCAGAATTTAAAGAGACAGAGCAAAACCAATGCTCATGTCTGAAGTGTTTCTGATGTGTACAGTTCATTTTAATGTTTTTATTTCTAATCACTTTAAAGAGTTTCTAGTTATAAATGTTTTTTTCTTCCATTGTGTTACACACATTAGAAATAATGTGATTTTTTCATTTAGTTGAAGGAATGTAATTGATGGTTGCTGCTAAAGTCCAAAAACACAGCAGATCATGTAACATGTTCTCACCTGAGGAGCTCATAATAATGTAACAACAAAGTTCTAAAACAAGTCTGACACACCCCAAACCCATCTGGACCACAACGACCAGACACTTTTAAGAAGATGAAAATTATATCTAGCGCCCCCATGGGGTCACATGGATAAGATCACATACTTAAAAGCCTTTGTGTTAATTGGCACTTACACATTTGTGCGCACAAAACAGACGTGGAGTTCCACAGGGCTGAACACTGGGCCCACTTCTGTTCACAAAACACAAAAACAATGACAAACCTGACAAAAGCACAAGCTCATCCAGGAGAGGCTGAAGAAGCATGTGAGCTGTGGGAGGAGCTCCTTGATGAGAACAGGTACAGTCACATGACCTGGTTTATTTCAAGCATCTCTTTATATTTCAGAAACCGTGTGATTGTGTGTTTGTGTTCACTCTGCTGCCAAGAGGCTCCAGGTTCGGTGAAACACTTCAAACACATCAGTTATGGTCCACTAGGGGGCAGTGTCTCATCTGATTTTATATTATACAAGCAGAGCAATGGACTGTCAGGCTTTTTATGTTCTGCTGGCTCCTTGACTCCTTTAACAGAAATGTGTGTAAATAAGAACAGCACACAGTCGTACTTCCTCCAATCATCAGTTCCACCTCACACCAGAGTTTCATTGATTAAAACACACACATAGAAAACTGAGCAGCACCTTTCTGTGACTGCAGGCTTTAAGAAGGTGCTGCTGATCAGCAGCTCTTAATGATTGATCACCATCAGGTGTGCAGAGCTCAACGAACCAGGTGCTTCCTGCTCTGGTCCTGTGTGTGTGTGTGTGTGTGTGTGTGTGCACAGGCCCCTCTACACAGACCCCCCCCTCCCCTCTGTCCTCACTCACCCAGGCCAGCAACACCCACACATTACTCTAATTCTTAACTCAATATCATACTGGTTACATTATGGAGAGAGGTCGTGGGCCGATAGGGGAGGCGGTGAGTGCGAAGGCCTGTCATCGCTGCTTGCAGCTTTAATTTACATTATGACATTATTTACAACTCACAGAATAAAAGCCTTCAACTGTTATTGTCAGGATCAGTGTGGGAGGAGGAAACAAATGGGAGACACAGGGCGGTTAGTAATCGAAAAGTCTCATTACAAGAACTGAAGACAGACCAACCCACAGACATCCAAAGATGACAAGACCAACTGGCAATGCACGGAGGACAAGACAAAGACTAAATACACAAGGAGCAGGGTAGACAACAAGACACAGGTGGCACACATTAGGGCAGGGCAGGTAATCACACGAGGAGGGAAAACACAGGAAGTAAAACACAAGACAATACACAAGGAGGTCAGGACTATCAGAATACAACAGGAAGCACGAGACAAACACTAGAAACAGGAACTAAACAAAACCCAAAACAAGGAAACAAACCCCAAAGAACACAGGATCATGACAGTTATTTTGTAGGTTTGTCGTCTTCACATTTGTAGTTTAAAGTATTTACAGAAAAAAGAGCTTTGTTATTTTTTAAATAAACCTTGTGTGTATTATGTTGACTTTTAAAGCCCACCACCACAGTGGAATAAAATAAGAAAAAGTTGAACAATGAAAGTGACAGAAATCATGACGTTTGTTTCCTTCAGTGAGCGTGTTTCTTTCAGCTGTCAGGTTTGTGGCCTCTGGGGGCTAAATGATGTTTCCAGGTGCTGTGAGGAAACATGCAGGAAATATATTGATAACATGTAAATGAATGTAGAGCTTCAGTCTGAAGTCAAAATAATATTTCAGAGTGTCAGAATATCTGTCATGTGCAGACACAACATCAAAATAAAACTATCATAGCTCACCTCTCAGCTTTTTATAAATCATGTATCCACCAGCTGCCATGACAACAGTGGCGCTGTGGTATAGCAGGGTTGTCTAGTAACCGGAAGGTTGGTGATTCGATCCCAGCTCCTCCCTAGTCACTGTTGTGTGTTCTTGGGCAAGACACTTCACCCTAGCCTGTGGCGTGCCTTGCTAGTCATTGCAGCAGCTGTAAGGAATTTCCCTCTGGGATTAATACAGTATCTAAAAAAAAAAAAAAAAAAAAAAAAAAATGACGACTAGAACAACAACAACAACAACTGCAGCAATGACAGGCACATTATCAGGCTTCACCACTGAAAAGAGAACAAAAGATTAAGAAGAGTTGTATTCATGTTGTATTACAAAATATGAAATAAATTGACCTCTGTTGGTTCTGATCAGGGTTCCATCCAGCTCAGCGATGATCCTGTCCTCAGCACCCTCAAACTGAAACTCACAGTGGTACCTCCTCCAGTCTTCAGCTGATGAAACATTCAGATCTACACTCATCTGGAAGGTTCCATCAGAGCCGTTGCTTGACACTATAGGGGCCCTAGGCAAGACGGTAACACTGGGGCCCTACGGGCTACAAGATTCTATAGAAATGCCGCCCCAAACACAAAGACCTTTTTATTTAAATAATGTGGAACACACATATGAAAATATGATCTTAAGGAAACATAAAAAACCTGTACAACACAATCAAAATACATCATAGAAATATGTCCTCTGAAGACTGTCCGCAGTGGTGGAAAGTAACTAAGTAGTTGTACTTTGTTACTGTACTTAAGTAATTTTTCATGTATTTTTTAATGTATCCCCAAGTTAAAAAAAATCAATCCTTGAGTCCAGTTGTCTCGATTTAAACTCTTGGAAATTAAAAGTAAGTACTTAAGACTTTGGTTAAGTAGGATTGTTGATGTAGCACATCTACTTTACTTGAGTACTAAACATCAGTACTTCCTCCACCACTGACAACACAAGATATGATGACTAGTATTGTTATTATTAAGTTTGTCCACAGTGCAGGATCATCAGTGAGACCTGGACACCTTGGAACCTTCCTCTGTTACCAGGTCAGGTGCTGGAGGAGCAGAGGAAGGAGTGGAGGCTCTCAGGTGTTGGACTGCTGCTGGGACGTCCTCTGGAGTTTCCTCACAGGGCTCCACATGACCTGTGTGGTATACGACCATAATGATCAGCCTGATAATTAACACTGAAAATAATCCAGATTATTCATAATGCACATACCTTCATCTGTGGAGGTTGTGGCATCTTCATGAGGAGACACAGACAGGTGTTTAAGCACAGCACCTGATGAAAAACATCATTTATAAAAGCCATAAAATAACACAACTATATGACAATAATTAACTAGCTTGTCATTTACAGAGAAACACCCGAGCATTAATAAACACTAAATAGACTAAATACATACATTAGTTTTTCCTGCTTAACTCTAACTGTAAATTGTAACAGCAGCACTTAGCTTAATGCTAAACAAGCTAAAGTATCATTAGCATAGCAGCTACACACTGTTGCTGCATGAGCTAACAAGCTACTTTACAGCTTCATTTACGTTTTATATCACGTCATTATATTGACGTTTGTAACTCATTTAGCAGACGTTTGTACGCAGAGCGGCTCACAGTGAACATTCAGGCTGCAGTATGAAGGAGGCTGTAGTGACGTGAAGCCTGCGTCTCTAAAAGATTTTAAGTGACACACTGAAAAAAGACAAACAGTGGTGCAGTAAGATGATGCTGAGCTGTGTCACAGACTCTTACCTCTCTTGTTTTGTCCTCTGCTCCTTTCCCTGCAGCCTGCAGTGTGTGTGCTTCCTCCTTTATTTTGAACGAGCCGCTCCTCTCTGCTCCGAGCAGCGCTGTCACAGGGCCCCGTGGGGGCGAGGGGGGAGTCTGAATGTGTCCATGGGCCAAAACAGCTGTAGATGAATGGTGGCGCTAACTGACCGTCCGTCTTAGGGCCCCTCTCATGCTCGGGGCCCTAGGCAATTGCCTGGTTTGCCTACTGTGTTGCAACGGCTCTGGGTTCCATCATGGTAATGGAGGTAGAGAGAGAGAAAAGGAAGAAGACATACTCATAATGACTACTGCAGTATGTTTACTTCATATATTCTATTTGAATTTGTTATTTGTGTTTTACGCTGACACATCATCTTCTTGTGCAGTAACACATTGATTCCACTGGGGTTGGCTGTTTCTGTAATCAGTCACTCTCTTGCAGCACTGAAGCTGAACGCCTCAAAGTGTCCTTTCATGAATGCAGAACTGTTTCTCACATCATCTCTCACGTGTGTTTCAGGGTTCCGGCTCGTTAACAGTAATTCTCCCTTTAAATGGATTCTCTTCTTTGGGATGAGCAGCTCGGTGTGTTGGACCACAGCAGGTTTAACCCTTTGTCGTCCTGACAGGATGAAGACTGACACATGCAGTGACATCACATCTGCACATCTGGAGAGGACTGATTTTACTGAATGAGGATAACATGGGACACAGCATATTTCAGCTGGAGTTTGGATCAGTGGCAGTCAGAGGCCTGAACCTGCACCAGCTCAGAGGAATTTCCCTGAGGGACCTCCCCAAAGGGATTAATAAAGTGTATTCTATTCTATTCTAGATATCATGAGCTGAATCCACTCTGCTCTGTTGGCATAAATGTCTCTTCTGTGTGGACTGAACCAACCAGTAGAGGGCAGTCTCTGGTTAAAGTTAAAATGCAAAACTTCATACTCACTTAACTTATGACAAATTTACATTAAAAATGTTCTTGTCTCTAAGATTTTATGAATTTATATTAAAATACATAGTACAGACATTATACAACATACTTTGATATTTGACTAGTTGATCAATCATTTAGTGACATTCTTTATATCCATCAGGAAAGTGCAGCATGTCACAGTTAAAGCACTGACAGCTCTTCACAGCAGGAAATGTGTTTTTAAAAAGTACAGAAATGTGTTGCTATATATTTAAGACATGTGAATGCATGAAATATGAGGAGAACATAAAAACAAAAATGCAGTGTCTAAAATACAACGATTAACTTGTAATTCTTCTGCCTCCAAATCCTAAAACATGATGAAAGTTGTGTCTCTCCTCCAGAAGACTCCCTCCTCTGCAGTCAGCTGCCACGCTACAGGTTTCTACCCTGACAGAGCCCTGATGTTCTGGAGCAAAGATGGAGAGGAGATTCATGAAGGTGTGGAGCACGGAGAGATAATCACAGACAATGAATGAACAGCAGCAACATGAAGATATATTTTTTCTGTTTAGTAAGGCGTGTGGTGTGTAGGGCTGATAGGTATAGGTACAGGCACTTGTCGACATGACCTCAGCCACAGGTATAACAGGTGTCATAGGGCCGATAAAATCTTAACTTTTAGCACAGCTATGCTGCTCTAGGCCTACGCTGTCGGGGGGCACTAACATGATCCACTGAGCAGTTCCCCTCTCACCCTCTGACCTCTCCTCTACTCTCCTTAGTCTGGCTCATACTGCTAATATCATCTCATAATCTGTGTTCACTGTCTTCCTCGTAGTTTTGTGCCCCTCTCTCTCTCTCTCTCTCTCTCTCTCTTTGTAGGTCTCAAGACCTGCATACTGTCTCTGTCTCTGTCCTGTCTCCCTCTTCTCCTCCTCGACCTACTCGACAATTTCTGATTGTAAAATGCGCTGTATGAATAAATTTGTATTGAATTGAATATTTCACTGTAACACCAACAGAAAGTGAGAAACAGCCTCAGGTGTCCAAACATCAGCAGGTCACTGAATGTCTCCTCTTTAATAATAATCTGTCTGACTGTCGGCTGCTCAGAGTCTCTTATTTCTCTTCAAAGCAAACTTCTCTTTAAAGGAAACACTGTCTGATTTGTGTCCTGAAATCTAAACTGATCATTTACAGTCGACATTGATCTCTCACTTCCGTGTGTGTGTGTTTCTGTGTTTGTGGTGTGAAGCAGGACAATTCACATGTGAACATGTGTTTTTCCACCTTGGTGACAGAGGCAGGATGAAGTTTATAGACAGTGAAGGCAGCAAAAGGTTCAACACAAACCAGCAAGAGAAAGAGAAGAAAGAGATAAATGAGACTCTACAGTAAAATATGTCGTGATCAACACCTGCAGTAAACACAGTGACTACAGACAGACGGGTTCAGTGGAGAATAGTTTTCTTATTGATGTGTGAACCTGCTTCATCTGCTCAGGAAACACCGTCACCATGATCATCCCCATCATCACTGCTGCACCTTCTCCTCATCACCGTGACTGACTCACTGTCAACAGAGAGAAGGGTGAGAGAGTTTACACTTTGAAATGATGGAGAGAGAGGAGAAGAAGAAGGAGACAGGACAGAGAGAGAGGAACAGACATGCACAGATATTATAGAAAACAAACATGACAGGTTGCAGAATGGATAATATGATGATAAATGATATAAAAAATAAATTGTCTATATCTTTTTAAAATTATATATACTAACATATAAACTAGAGCACTACAATTGGATCAAACATATGTCCTTGCTTATTCAGACAAAACAAAAACATTTCATTTTATACATAAATATAATTCTTTGTTACAATGATAGTGATTTCAGATTTTAATAAGCAGCATAAAGGTTGTAATGTGTAACACTTTGGGCAACTAGTCATTTTGATACCTGTGTGATGGTCCAGCCTGTGGGCATCGAGTGAAGAGAGGCTGAATGGATGAAAAATAATCATTCCCACTTTTTACCCTGTATTTAACTGATAAAACCAGCTGACAGTAGCAGTATTCTTACTTTAGTTTACCGTTAATCAGCCTGTCATGGATGGACGGACTTATGCAGTAGATAACTTGCTTCCCCCCGCGCCCCCTCCCCTCCTCTCACAGCTTCTGTACGGCAGCTTCTCAGGATCAGGGCCGCCAGGGGGCGCTAATTTGCCAATTCTCCACACAGTGATCGATAATATACATAAAAAAAAGCCGCGCATTTTATATTTTTTCCAACTGCTCGATCCGCCCCCTGTGTGATGCCACCCGGTCTGCCCGTGCCCAAAACCGCCACTGCCCCAGCGGCTGCAGAACTACGAGCTTGGACTCTTCCGCTTGGTGGATGTTTACGGTTTGTTTCTCAGAGTTTGATGGTCAAAATGAAGCCGCTGGTTTTCATGTTCCTGGTTGGAGTTCACTGCGCTGCAGCGGGTAAGTTTTTATCTTTACACACATTCATATATTTGTTTTTCTGTCATTGTTCAATTTGTTTGACGTCGGTTCATTTTATTCACAGTTAATAGTTACTGTAATAGTTCACATTTACTGATATAAAATAACATTACACACATTCTGAGCCGCTTAATGTGTTTTTTTCTTAGTTACTAAAAATGAAATAAAGACCCTTTGTGTAATTTACAGCCACAATTGTATCCTATATATATTTGTTTGTGATCAATAAGTCAGGTACAGATATTGTATTTTTTATGAACAATTCATGATGCCCATTAAGCATTAGAGTGCTGTGACCCCTCCAAGATGGACAATGCTCAGCTCATTATAGAGGCGGGGAGCTCAGCTCAGTTAGCGCTGAACCTGGAGGTCCACGTCGCTCGGCCTCGCCTGGTGCAATGTTATTTTCATGTAACAATGTTTAAATGAACACTTGCTGTGTTCAGTTTACATAAACGTTCTCTCCTGTGTTAAAATAAAAGATTTAATTTTTATTACTCAGTAAAATTTAAAGAATAAAATAAGTTTCAGCTAATTTAACATCCAGCACACTTTGAATGAAGGACTTTCAGAAATTGAAAATCTATGAGTTTAACAAGAAGAAAATTTTTTTTATTTGTTGAATATTTAAAATGATCAATCGTCATACGAGGCCTGTTGTTTTTGTTCTTACTGAGAAACAGCAGAGATTGTCTGTGTCTTTAATGTGTAGATCTTCCGGATTCTTTGTGCAGGATTTTTCTTGTTAAGTGTAATTTATATAAAGTTGTAGTTCTGTAATCACATCATCTTCTTCTTACAGTGATTCACTCCCTGAAGTATTTCTACACTGGGTCCTCTCAAGTCCCAAACTTCCCAGAGTTTGTGGCTGTTGGTTTGGTTGATGAAGTTCAGATACTTCACTATGACAGCAACAGCAAGAAATTAGTGCCCAAACAGGACTGGGTAAATGATGCAGTAGATCCTCAGTACTGGGAGAGGAACACTCAGATCTTCATGGTTACCCAGCAGTCCTTCAAAGGCAACATTGAAACTGCAAAGCAGCGCTTCAACCAGACTGGAGGTTTGTGGATGTTTCTTCTTTTCACTGGTATTTGTTCATTAACTTTGTTAAACACACTCATTAAACACGTCTCACAGTAAAAACACAGTGTGTGCCTGCAGCTTTACAGGAGCACATTCAGCGGTAGACTGAGACTACGAGGAGCAGCACAGAACGCCACAGGAGGTCCTTCCTGCCAGTGGCCATCAGACTGTATAACTCCTCCCCTTTCTGTAGGGAGAAGCACTAGATAATCATGTCAGGCATCACTGTCATTCCCTCCACTTGTCTATATTTATGTTTACTTAGCGCCTTGCATCTCCATATTTGTATCCATGTATCATATATTGTGCTCATACTGCGTACTGTACTCTGATTGGATTATAGTGACACTTATACTCTTATACTCTGTACTTAACTGCATTTAATGTAACTTGATACCTCTGGCACAAGAATTTCCTTCGGGATTAATAAAGTTTTATCTTATCGTATCTTATCTTATCTTATCTTCATAAACACACTTGTGTAAAGTGCTGAAATCATTTGTCAATAAATGAACTGATCAAGAGAAAAGTCATATTGAAAATGAAGAGTTTAAAATAATGATGTGACTACTTCTATATTAATAAAAACACCCTGCAGTCTCCAGTGCACCCTGGAGCCTCACAGCTGACATCAGATCACTTCTATACATCAGTTAAAGTCTGTAGAAACTCAGGCTGACAGTTGGTCACTTGATGATTTTTTTGAGGGCAGCAGTGGCTCAGTGGTAGAGCAGGGTTGTCCAATAACCTCCAATAACTTTACCCGCATTGCCTCCAGTGCACTCACTGGTGTATGAATGCGTATTAATGAATTGGTGGTGGTCGGAAAGGCGCACCATAGGTGCACCTTGGCAGCCACGTCTCTGTCAGTCTCAATGAATAATGCATCTCAATGTAAAGCGCTTTGAGTGCCTGCCCAACAGCAGAAAAGTGCAATATAAGACCAATGCATTATTATTATTATGAACCACTAAAATCTGCCAGCAGTGATCAGCTTCATGTGTTTTCGTGTTTTAATCAGTCTCCGTCTCGTGCCTTCTCCGGCAATGTTCCAGCCATAAGCTGTGCAATGTGGGCAACGAAGGAAAGACGCAGCAAAGATAAACCTGGAGACATGTCTGTGTCTAAAATCTGATAATGAAGCATAGCAGGTGGAGTCTGCTCTCTGAACATGGACTCAGACCGTCCTTCAGTGGAAGCTTCTAGAAGGAGCTCAGGACAGTCTGCAGTCTGAGACAGGAGGAGGACGATGTTGGACTGATCAGCTGTCTGCAGAGTCTCAGAGGACATGATGTTAAATCCATGACAGCAGTGTAGATCAATACTGGCTGTGGATGGATCCACTGAGCTGATCACAGGTGGAGGTGTAGATGTTTGCTGTTGGTGTCTGTTGATCTGTGGCTCTGTGGTCACAATAACTGCTGTGATCTCTGACTCACTGCTGAGTCTCTGTCTGTCTCTCAGGTGTTCATGTTTGGCAGAGGATGTACGGCTGTGAATGGGACGATGAGACTGGAGAGGTCAATGGATATGAACAGCATGGTTATGATGGAGAAGACTTCTTATCATTTGACCTGAAGACAGAGACATGGATCGCTCCAAGACAACAGGCTGTCATCACCAAACAGAAGTGGGACAATGACAGAGGTCAAACAGCATACTACCTCACCCAGGAGTGTCCTGAGTCACTGAAGAATTATGTGAACTATGGGTGGAGCTCTCTGATGAGAACAGGTAGAGTCACATGACCTGATTAAGTGTGATGAAGACAACATTGATCTTCCTCAGTTTCTTATGTGCTGTGACATTATAATGAAGAACCCTCTGTGTCTCCTCCCTCCGTCTCTCTACATATTGATCAGCACTTTTTCATCATTTCTGTCTTTCTGTCACATTTTTATCTGCCTCAGATTCTCTGGATCACTTTCACTCTGTTCTCTCCTCACCTCTGCTCTTCATCTCTCTCCCTCCTCATCTCTCTTTTCTTGTCTCTTATTATCTCTACTATCAAATTTTTTCATGTGTCATTAAAAATATCAAACTAATCATTACATCAGTGTGTAGTTATTAACTTTTTTGTCTTTTCCCTCAGTTCGTCCCTCAGTGTCTCTCCTCCAGAAGAACTCCTCCTCTCCCATCAGCTGCCACGCTACAGGTTTCTACCCAAACAGAGCTGAACTGGTCTGGAGCAAAGATGGAGAGGAGATTCATGAAGGTGTGGACAAAGGAGAGATCCTCCCCAACCATGATGGAACCTTCCAGATGAGTGTTGAGATGGATTTCTCATCAGTTCCAGCTGAGGAGTGGAAGACATATGAGTGTGTGTTTCAGCTCTCTGGGGTGAAGGAGGACATCATCACCAGACTGGACAGAGCGGTGATCAGGACCAAGAGTAAGTCTGAGATTGTTTCTCTTTTAATCAACTGAAATGTTGGAAGAAGAAAAAAGTGGAGTTGGTTGGTGTTGAGGTGGCGTACTGTACAATAAAATCCAACGAGCAGAACCAGACAGGGATTTACATTGTACATCAGTAACATTTATCATCACTCTTATATATAATATATTATATATAGTGGGTATGGAAAGTATTCAGACCCCCTTAAATGTTTAACTCTTTGTTATATTGAAGCCATTTGCTAAAATCATTTAAATTTTAATAAATCTGCAAACATGTCAACAATTCTGTGTTTTTCTGTCAATATGGGGTGCTCTGTGTGCATTAATGGGGAAAAACAATAAACTTGATTTTAGCAAATGGCTGCAGTATAAGATAAAAAAGAAAAACTCAAGGGGGGTCTGAATACTTTCTGTTTCCACTATAGTTGAATTCAACAGTCCTAAAAACTGACTGACTGTGGCACAGCCAGCTGATAATATCAACAGCTACTGAACATGTTTTTGACCACAAGCATTTAATACCCACTGTTTCCTGTGCACTGTGGTGACTTCCTCTACATGATATCAGCAGCATCAAGTTTCATGTGTGGAGAAACATAATGAAGGTGTGTTTTAAACTGGTTAGGTGTCCACAGTGTTCTGCAGTCAGAAGTTTTAATGATGATAATGAAGCAGAGTGGAATGACCTCAGTGTGTCACAAAGGACCAACGTGTCATCTGTTTGTAGCACAGTCATCATCATCATTTTATGTTAAAGGCCCTCGTTTGTGCAACAGCTCTAATCACAGGCGAGCAGTCAGTGCAGCAAAGGTACAAAAAGGGTTAAGTAAATGATGGTCCAAAAACACACTAGAATCATACACAGGATTCACAGAGAAATACTCCTACTAATGCTAGAAGATGCTAGAAGAATCCACTAAAGTAGCGCTTAGGCTGGTGAGCTCGATCAGTCAAAAGACAAACTGGCACCGTGTGGCGGGAACACACACGTGATATACAGAGGGGAGGGAGAGACAATGAGACACAGGTGAGACACATCAGGGCGGAGCAGCTAATCACCAGGAGGAGGAGAGAAGACAAGACACCTCAAAGACACCACACAGTCAAACTAGAACTATAAACGCAACAAAACTAGAAAATAAAAGCCCTGGCTCAGGCTCAGGCTTTTAGATTTTATTCCCATTTTATCAGCATTTTCTCACACTGCAAAACATGATGAAAGTATTGATGCGGTTTCCGCGGTCTCATATTCTGCTTTCTTTAAACTTGTACATGTGTCTGTGTGTGGTATGTATTCTGGGGTTTAGAGTCTTTAACTTCTAAAAAGCACTTCCTGTCCTCCGGAGCCTGTGAGGGCTTTGAAAGTATACAAAGTGTGGGGCTCTGTTTTGCAGACAAACGGTTGTTTGTCTTGTTAGTCTCTGCACATTAGACCCCTCTGTCCTCTGTGATTCATAAGGTTTACAGAAGAAGGGTTAAATGGAGAACAGATTTTCCAGGTTGTTTGTGAAGGTAAATTGATCTTTGACACTGTGTTACAGCCCAGTGTAACTTAGTGCGACACTGTCACCATGCAACCACTCACTGATCTGTGTAGGAGGCTCCATAGTGCTGACAGACATATAAAGTAACTGTCTGATCAACGTGAGAGTCAAACCAACACAACAGGGCCTTTAATTTGAAAAAAGACACAAACATACACAAAACAAAATGTAATGTAAATTCTGTCTTCTCCAGAGATCGATCACAGCATAGGAAATGGAGTACGATTGGGACTGCTCCTCCTCCTGGTAGTTTGTGTCACTGCAGTCCTGATCTGGAAAAGGAGAAAACTCTGCAGCTCAGGAGGACGTGTGGTGTGACCTCCATCTTTATTGCATATGTACTGATCTGGATGGTGTGAGCGGCTTCATGAGTTGCTACATGTTTAGTAATGAACAAGAGTTTATTAATCAAAGTAGAGTATTGTTAAGTTCTTCCTGACCTACCTGGTAAAATAAATCAAAAATAATATGACAGCTTTCTGTTCGAGTGTGTCTCTGTTTTTAATCAATAAAACAGTTATTGATTTAAACACATTTGTGTCCATCTGTGATTGTGTGTTTTTCACTCTTCAATGCTTCAAACACGTCAGGTATTGTCCACTAGGGGGCAGTGTCTCAGTTGTATTAGGGAGTGAAGTGTGCACTGAGATGCTGATGTCAGAATGTCACTCATTTGTTTACATTATAACATTCCGTTATGAAATATATTAAGGTTTGAAGTGCAATAAAAACAGGCACAGCTTTAACTTGTGTTATTTGAAACAAACACCTCTTTATTTAATTGCTATGACCTTTTCACAACATTAACTAGTGAACAATGAAAAAATATGAATATATACAAAATAATAGGTAATTAAAATATTTATCATACTTGATCAATGGGACTTATGCTCCTGAACCTCAGCACACAGCGTCTGCACATCGGGGCTGTATGCGGTACCTTCATCTTCACACAGGATTGTAAGCTGTCATCTGTGAGGCGTGTGCGATGTTTGTTTTTATATACAGTTCATGTTGGAGAACACCTGCTCACATACATATGTGGATCCAAAGATCGACAGGACTCCAAGCGCAAACTTTTTCATGTTCACATAAATGTCGGGGATAGCATTCCAAGTTTTGAACATAAGTTTGTCTGATTTGGGGAGGTTTTCAATGTCACGCCATTTGTGATTCTGAGCAAGAGCAGCCTTCTGATGTGAAACAGCTTCAAGGTCCGCTATCAAGTGCTTGAACACGGACACCCAGATGTCTTTGTCGGCAATGTCAGCCAGTTCCATCTCAAGATCAGGTGGACTCACACCTGGAAATGCTGCCATATTCAACAGGGATGGATCGAGGCTTAGTGGAGTGACAGGGAAGGATAATGTGGGTTTTTCCTCTCTGAACTCACTGAATCGTTTCCCAAATGATGTTTGCATTGCGATGACTGCAGAATGTAAATACTCCAAATTCATCGTGTGAGCTTCTTTGAACTCTCTCAAACTGGGGAAGTGTGACAGTGAACCTTTCTGTAAATCTCTAGCAAGCACTGTCAACTTGCACTTGAATGCCAAAACCTCCTCCAACATGTGCAGGGCTGTGCCTCCTTTACCCTGAAGAGCTGTGTTCAGCGTGTTCAGGTGCGCTGTCATGTCCACCAAGAAGTGTAGCTTTTCCAGCCACTCTGGCTGTTCCAGCTAATGAGCCCTTTGCTGCGCAGGACTTTCTGTCCAGCAACTTCTGCAGTAAAGCCAAAAAGCCCTTGTGTGCTCCTGTCATACTTGGTGCCCCGTCTGTAGCCGCTGACAACAGTTGAGAAGTGTTTATTCCTTTGGCTTTTATACAATTCAAGACAGCCTCACAGACATCCTCCCCCCGTGTTTGGCCTTTTAATGGTATTAACTCAACCATTTCTTCCTGTGGCCCAGCAGAGTTTACATATCGGCAGAATAGAGCTATTTGTTCAATATCACCTTTGTCTTTAGATTCATCACAGGCGATTGAGTAGGCCACAGCTGAATTGATGTCTTTAATTTGTTGTCTGGTGATGACTTCAGTCTTCTGTCTTTGACAGTCTTTGCAGAGAGGGGCATATCCTCTTGTTTTTAAAGTCTGTGAATAGATGTTCTGAAATCTTAATGAAGGATTCTTTTATATATTCTCCATCTGTGAATGGCTTCCCATGCCTGAGTATTTCCAGAGTGGCAACAAAACTAGCATATGTACTTAACTTTGCTGACTTCATCCACTTATTGAAGTAATTTTTGCTCAGATCAGCCTTCCGCATCAGTTCCGAAACAGCTTTTTTTCCTCTCATCTCCATCCGGATATTTTTGAGCAAAGGCTGCGTGTTTGTTCTGCAATGTCTTGAGACATTTGACTTTTTGTTGTTAGCTAGTTTCTCATTACATATTAAGCACATTGGTAAACCGTTCTCATCAGCAGTGAAAGCAAATGAATCTACCCATGTAGCATTGAACGTTCTGTTTTCTTTTCCTTGAATTCTCCATAGTTGGCCTACCTGGGGTCAAAAAGGTAAAGAAATCGCACACTGGCGGGTGTTGCATCATGTTTTATTATATATGACTTGATTTGCATTGGATTTATCTTGAATGTTTATTATTGTTTAGAATTTTATTTGATTTTTTTTTTATTCTTCTAAGCCATTTCCCCCTGAAATTAATAAAATGTTTCTGACTCTGATCATCTCTTGGACTGAGGTCCTTCTCCTAAAACGTCCGGGTGGATATGTGCCATTTTTTTCCCTTTCTGCACTATTGTTATTAAAAGAATGGATTTTTGAACATTTGTGAAATCGGGCACGCCCCTAGTTAATGCGACATAACAATACTAACAAACAGAAAATATTCATAAATATTCAGGTTCTGATTAAGAGAAAAAAGCACTAGGGGGTGGGGATGGATTCCAGACGCTTTGTGATGCTCTAACAAAGGCTGTGTATGAGTCAACCTTGATCAATGGGGCAGACAACAAGGGGTGCATATTAGGTTATTAGCAAATGGTGATCAAAGCAGTAGACATTGTGGCAGGATATGAGGATTGTGACTGAGATTCTGCATCAATATCTCATGGCTATTCTTATTTCTGTTTTATTCTCTTTTATTTTTAATTCTAGTTTTTATGCTTCTCTAGTAGCACACTCTGCATTGTCTTATTATTTGTTCTGCTGCTGTAACAAATCAATTTTCATCCAGGGATCAATAAAATCGTATTTTAGGGGAAATTTCTGGAAAACTGAGAGACTTATTTATGAAGTCGTATGATCTTAATCACAGGGACAGGACAGAAAAAAATGTCGAATCACCTGTTCACACTCCAGTCCGCCAGGTGGCGGTAATGTAATTGCAAGTTGGCAGCCAACCGCCAATACACTGAAGAAGAAGAGAACGAGGAAGTGGAAGAAGAAAACAAAGACGAGCACAGCGACAGCAGAAGCTGAACAGAAGTGTAACTACTGTGAGTGTTTTATCACATCTGAATGGCTGCTGCTGAGTTTCTGAGAGGTTTTATCAGCGAGCGGCTAAAGGCTGTTCCATACTCCGCGAGACAAAGAGCGGAGAACGCGCTCCACGGGTGGTAAAAGATAAAAAAAGGTATTTTCCGCACTGAGGTACCATACTCCGCGAGACGTGTGTGTGCAGAACTCCTCATACTATACGTATACTACAGGGAATTTCTTGCCACCGGGATCACCACTTTTACTATTCTGCACACGGCGTTTTGCCTTTGCAAATCTGTCGCGCAGGTAGCGCCACTTTTTGCGACACACACTCTCTTCTGTGCAAAGTATCGTTGCTATCTGCTTCCAGGAGTTGTTGGCCATCAGCGTGTCTTTGTAGGTCCTCAGCGATGTATTGTAGAGATGCTCGTATCGCCTCACTGCCTCGGCAAGCTGCTCCTCAAAAACATCCATTGTTGAATTAATTAAATCTGTTGAATCAGCGCTGTTTATACACCTACCTATATACCTGGAGAGGCTCTTGCGCTTCTCCACTTTCATCACGCCCACAATAAATTCCGACCAATCACAGCATGGTTGCCGCACAGCCTTGAAAGACAAAAGTTCAGCCCGGAACAGCGGCGGTCAGAGACAAAAAGTGACGTCATTTTGTGGGCGTAACGTCTGCAGGGGTGAAAAAGTTCTTTGTCTCGCGGAGTATGGATCCAGCTTTAACTGCTGCTGCTGCTGAAATATTGGGAGTGTTTGAACAAACTATCGTCCAGTACGAGGAAGAGATGGACCGTCAGCGCAAACTGCTGGATCTCCTCCTGAAGCCTGAGATCAAGTTACACAGAATAGGTATGTAAACATGACAATGTCACGGAACAACAACGTCTCTGTTTGAAAAGAGTGCACATTCAACACATAGTGTTTCTAACAGGAGGACACTGACTTCATGACTTGAAGCTACAGATGTGTCCCTCCAGCTTTTCTCTCTCTGCTTCAGCTCCTCAGAGCTCTGTGCTTCGTTTATTTACTGTTGAAAACTACGGAGCAGCTGCTGTTATTTCTGAAGGGTGAAAGATTTGATTCTGCACGGTGTTATCATGCAGTGTGGGTTCACATATCTAGAAGTGTGTCCCTAACATGAAGTATTCATTCTTTTAAGTGTTTATTACTCTATACTATAATGTGTTTTTATTACTGTTTATGTGTTGAGTAAGTTTTATAGAAAATCAAATTAAGTCAAGGATACTGAAGAAGTGTGGAATTCCATTGTTCTCATATAACTTAGTTTTGTAACTCACTCCCTCCCCCAGTTGCTCTGGTTCATATCAAGCTAAGGTTGTAAATCCAGATCTTGACAGGAGGAATGTGTTTGTCTCCTGAGTGCTTCCTAGAGCCCAGTTTACCACCCCCTCCGATGAGTTTCCTTTCTCCTGTCTTTCACCCCCTGATCATCCCCAGATCTGACTCACAACCTATGAAATTTAAGGAATTGAAGTAACTGTGGAGAAAGCAGTAAGAGGTGTAAGCTTTAATGGCGCATCATAAAATCACTCTCTCACTGAAAGTAATTATTCTCCTGGGGGAAGTGTGTTTTCACCTCAGGTTTATGATCACCCACTGCCATTTCCTTCCTGCTTTTCCCCTGATTCTCAGTCCTGACCAGTACCTTATAAGGTCAAATCAACAGCAGCTGAGCTGACCCCATTTGGTGCAGAACTGGGGGAGGACATGTGAAGACCTGAGTGTATGGAGTCTGTCCAACATGAGCAACAGTGAGCAAAACAACATATGCTCTATATCCTTGTGGGAGTGTGCGCACACATGTGTGTGTACACTCTGTGCGCCCTATGTGCAGACAGTATGAAGTTACATTTAATCGGTGAATTAATTAATTATTTGCTGCCTGTCAAATAAGATAAACAACATAAGGCATTTTAGTTTGTTTGATAAAAGAACAAGGTAATGACCTGTTCTATAGGAAATGTGACCTTAAATGACTTCTGCTATGATCTGCTGCTGTATAGAAAATAGCTGCTCCCCTATATAATGGCAGACTTGAAGAGTGTCTGTTCACCTGTTCTGATTCTGTTAGCACACATTATATTAGTGAAAAGCTGATTGAGAATTTTCTGTTCTATTTGATCTAAAGATAGAAAAAAGGTTTACGATTACAGCTCCACTGTGAAGTGGTTTGAAAAACTGAAATCGTAATCAGCTAAAATCAGTAGCAGCAGGTCAAACATATTAACAGATTACTGTTGATCAGAAGCACAATGTGTATATTTAGGAGACCATGCAGTCTGAAACTGGAGAGATGAACATGTTTGTGCTGCTAACTAATTAAACATGATGTGACAGTAAAGGTGTGACCAGTTTTTTACTTCAGCACTCTGAAGGGTTAATGAGAGCTGCTGTGGACTGTATGTGAATAAACTGTATTCTGAATAAATATCTAAACAAAGGCTCTAATGTTACCAAAAAGTGAAACCAACTGTAAAAACAAAAAGCTTTAAATGTATCATTAGTTTTAGTATAAGAAGGTGCTGAACTGTTCAGAGGCTTGAAGCAGCTTGTAGGAGCAGCTAAACATCTTCAAGGAACTCTAACAAGTCCAGTTGTCCTGCTTCAAGCTTTTCAAAGGAAATGACCTGGATGAATCACTGAGGTTCAGACAAATGAGCTACTGTCATGGAGATCAACTCTCTGTTTTCTTCTGACCTTTGACCTGCAGATGTCCCTCAACAACACAGTTGTCAAGTGGAGGATGTTCTGGCTGACCAGCAGCTCTGTAACCAGAAGAAGAACTCCATTCTGGACCAGGAGGAACCAGTACCTCCACAGGTTAAAGAGGAACAGCAGGAAGTCTGCACCAGTCATGAAGGAGAGCAGCATGAACTGAAAGAGGAGACTGATCCCTCTATAGTAACTGCTGCTTATGATGGACCAGAACCAAACCATGACATGGTTCTCTCTCACAACGCTCCTCAAGGTAAAATGTCTCTAAAATGTCAAACTTGTGGAAAATCCTTTCCATATCAGTCAGTCTCCATCAGAACCTGAATGTTTATATATTCTGTTTGTTAGTACTTTAATGTTGCATTAATTCATTTGGTTGTTCCAGGTTTTAGATGTTTCCATCATCACATTAGTCTTTGTGTCCATTTGTCCCTCCAGGTCTCCCTCAACAACATGACTGTAAAGAGGAAGAGATCCTGTCTGACCAGCAGCTCTGTAACCAGGACAAAAGTTCCAGTCTGGACCACTTTGACCCGACTGTCATCCAATACAAAGAAGAGATCAACCATCAGGACCCACTGCTGAACATTATCCTGACACCTGAGATACAGTTACACAGAACAGGTATGTGAACCTACAAACAAGCAGTGAATCCTGTGACTCCTGTAGGGTTCTAATATAAAATCTGAGCTCTGTGCTACGTTTATATTAGGCTTAGTGACGAAAACTGGGCTCTAGACTAACTTTTTTTCTTAGGTGCACGAGCACAAAAGTTAAGTGCACTGCTTCACAATTAACCAGGCAGAGGTGGGTAGTAACCAGTGTTAATTTTGGCAGCAATTTCTGATTTAGTTTTTATTTTAGTCTTGTGATCAAAATGTCATTTGATTTTAGTCACATTGTAGTCATCAACATTTTTTAACTTATAGTCTAGTTTTAGTCGACTAAATATCAAAGAATTCTAGTCGACTAAATCCACGGCAGATTTAGTCGACTAAAATTCTTTGATATATATTTTTTTCATGAAATAATTAAGGTTTGAAGTGCAATAAAAACAGGCACAGCTTTAAGTTGTGTTATTTGAAACAAACACCTCTTTATTTAATTGCTATGACCTTTTCACAAAAGAACCAGTGAACAGTGAGCTGCTCTCCCTGAATACACTGTTCAGTCATGACCTTCTTCATGAATACTCCATAACTACAGCAAAACACTTCAGTGACAACTTAGAAACAGTGCGCATGCTGTAAAACCATCAGCAGTGGTGTCTTCATTTATACTGCCATTTCCTTCCTGCTTTTCCCCTGATTCTCAGTCCTGACCAGTACCTTATAAGGTCAAATCAACAGCAGCTGAGCTGACCCCATTTGGTGCAGAACTGGGGGAGGACATGTGAAGACCCTAGTGTATGGAGTCTGTCCAACATGAGCAACAGTGAGCAAAACAACATACGCTCTATATCCTTGTGGGAGTGTGCGCACACGTGTGTGTGTACACTCTGTGCGCCCTATGTGCAGACAGTATGAAGTTACATTTAATCGGTGAATTAATTAATGATTTGCTGCCTGTCAAATAAGATAAACAACATAAGGCATTTTAGTTTGTTTGATAAAAGAACAAGGTAATGACCTGTTCTATAGGAAATGTGACCTTAAATGACTTCTGCTATGATCTGCTGCTGTATAGAAAATAGCTGCTCCCCTATATAATGGCAGACTTGAAGAGTGTCTGTTCACCTGTTCTGATTCTGTTAGCACACATTATATTAGTGAAAAGCTGATTGAGAATTTTCTGTTCTATTTGATCTAAAGATAGAAAAAAGGCCCGATTACAGCTCCACTGTGAAGTGGTTTGAAAAAATGAAATCGTAATCAGCTAAAATCAGTAGCAGCAGGTCAAACTCAATCAAAACCTGGAAATCCGAATCTGGCATTCCTAGTTAGGGTTAAACAGCTTCTATAGAAGACAAATCATATTAACAGATTACTGTTGATCAGAAGCACAATGTGTATATTTAGGAGACCATGCAGTCTGAAACTGGAGAGATGAACATGTTTGTGCTGCTAACTAACTAAACATGATGTGACAGTAAAGGTGTGACCAGTTTTTTACTTCAGCACTCTGAAGGGTTAATGAGAGCTGCTGTGGACTGTATGTGAATAAACTGTATTCTGAATAAATATCTAAACAAAGGCTCTAATGTTACCAAAAAGTGAAACCAACTGTAAAAACAAAAAGCTTTAAGTGTATCATTAGTTTTAGTATAAGAAGGTGCTGAACTGTTCAGAGGCTTGAAGCAGCTTGTAGGAGCAGCTAAACATCTTCAAGGAACTCTAACAAGTCCAGTTGTCCTGCTTCAAGCTTTTCAAAGGAAATGACCTGGATGAATCACTGAGGTTCAGACAAATGAGCTACTGTCATGGAGATCAACTCTCTGTTTTCTTCTGACCTTTGACCTGCAGATCTCCCTCAACAACACAGTTGTCAAGTGGAGGATGTTCTGGCTGACCAGCAGCTCTGTAACCAGAAGAAGAACTCCATTCTGGACCAGGAGGAACGAGTACCTCCACAGGTTAAAGAGGAACAGCAGGAAGTCTGCACCAGTCATGAAGGAGAGCAGCATGAACTGAAAGAGGAGACTGATCCCTCTATAGTAACTGCTGCTTATGATGGACCAGAACCAAACCATGACATGGTTCTCTCTCACAACGCTCCTCAAGGTAAAATGTCTCTAAAATGTCAAACTTGTGGAAAATCCTTTCCATATCAGTCAGTCTCCATCAGAACCTGATATATATATTTTCTGTTTTTTAGTATTTTAATGTTGCATTAATTCATTTGGTTGTTCCAGGTTTTAGATGTTTCCATCATCACATTCGTCTTTGTGTCCATTTGTCCCTCCAGGTCTCCCTCAACAACATGACTGTAAAGAGGAAGAGATCATGTCTGACCAGCAGCTCTGTAACCAGGACAAAAGTTCCAGTCTGGACCACTTTGACCCGACTGTCATCCAATACAAAGAAGAGATCAACCATCAGGACCCACTGCTGAACATTATCCTGACACCTGAGATACAGTTACACAGAACAGGTATGTGAACCTACAAACAAGCAGTGAATCCTGTGACTCCTGTAGGGTTCTAATATAAAATCTGAGCTCTGTGCTACGTTTATATTAGGCTTAGTGACGAAAACTGGGCTCTAGACTAACTTTTTTTCTTAGGTGCACAAGCACAAGTGCACTGGTTAATTGTGAAGTGCACTGCTTCACAATTAACCAGGCAGAGGTGGGTAGTAACCAGTGTTAATTTTGGCAGCAATTTCTGATTTACACAGAAGAACCAGAGAACAGTGAGCTGCTCTCCCTGAATACACTGTTCAGTCATGACCTTCTTCATGAATACTCCATAACTACAGCAAAACACTTCAGTGACAACTTAGAAACAGTGCGCATGCTGTAAAACCATCAGCAGCGGTGTCTTCATTTTTAGATAGATTTTGTCACGTGTATCTTTGAACAGAAGTTCAAAGATACACGTGCAGCTCACTCGTCTGCAAATGTCGCTTCATGTTTATTGTGTTTTTAGCGCTGATAGTCGCTCCACGTGGTTTGCAAACCATCTTGTTTGTTGACATCAAACGTGCCCGTGTGTCTGTTCTTCTCCTGTGTTGTGTTACCATGCATGAGTACGCCTTCTTCCAGCATCGCGGGGTCCTTACGCAGAGAGATCACTTCTGATTGGCTCTCTGCCGCCGTCTCCTTATTGGTCCCTCCCTTCCACAAACAAAATTTGCTCTCATTGGATCTCGTCTCCATCAATATTTGCGTCTTGTTTCTATTCGTCAATACACTTCGTCTTCGTTTTTGGCACAGTGCGTTTTTATTTAGTTATCATCGTCTCATTTTTATCAGCAAAAAAAGGTCGTTAACGAAAACTATGACGAAAATGATTCGTCAACAAAATTAACACTGGTAGTAACGCTCTACATTTACTCCGTTACGTTTGCTTGAGTAACTTTTTGGGAAAAATGTACTCATATGAGTCATTTTAATGTCTGATACTTTTTACTTTTACTCTAGTAAATTTGTAAGTAAATAACACTACTCTTACTCCGCTACATTGGCCAAACGTGGACTCGCTACTCGATACATGCATCTTTCTGTCTCAGCCAAGTGAAGCAGCGGAAGAATAGCTGTGACCACCTGACCATGTTTTCATTTTATTTATTTTACTTTTGTCTGATTACCATAAATCAATACAAAGAATAAATGTTACTCTAACATTTACTCAGTACTTGAGTAGTTTTTTCACCCAGTACTTTTTTACTCTTACTTGAGTAAAAAATTTGGCTACTCTACCCACCTCTGGTTTTAGCTGTATGCAGATCTCATATAGCAGGTTAATTATACATTTTATTTTTAATAATACTAGGGATGCACCGAAATTAAAATTCTTGGCCGAAACGAAAATGAGGAATCCAAGGCCCAAAACCGAAATACCGAAACAAACCGCTATAACTGTGTACTAACCTGACTAAAATCAAGGCATTGCAAATACACAACTTAATATTAATGTTTCAAAGAATATAGCAATTGAAAATATTTATTTAGCACATTCAAACAATGCACAATAGGGTTGGGCGATATTAAGGTATTAAGGTATACCAGCGGGGCACACAGGTAGCGACGGTATAATTTTTAATACCTTCAATAAAAAAATGCAATCCGCTTATATAGAAGATAAGGATCAAATATTAAATATATTTTATTTGATGCCTTGTGTGGTTGAATCTTCAGTTTTACTTCAGTAGTATAATGTATTTTATGTTTGGAGACGTTTGATAAAGTTTATGAACATGACGTGACAGCGAGGAAGAGAGAGAGAGAGCGAGCCGTAGTCGCACCTGTGACCGGGTCCCTTAGAAGAACACTGCTGAGACGGTATTTAGTTTCTGAGCGGTGCAGGCACAAGCCAACAGTTTGGTAACATCTGAGCCTACATTGATCATTTTAATTGTTTCCATTAGAAAAATTTTGCAGCGGAAAACGTGACCGGCAGGTTTTCAGTTTACCGGACAAGTGTTTTTATTACCGTGCGTAACTTCTAACATAAAGGCTGCACAAGGCTGCGCTCTTAACGTGATAAAATTACAAAAACAAACAGAAACACATCAGGACTGGCTCATACCAGTTTAATACCGTGGTGTGCTGCCAGCATGAAATAAAAAAAAAGTCTGTTCGCTATATGCGTTTTTAAATAACCTCAATAAAAACTATATTAACTGTAAAAGATTGCTTGACATGTGTCAGGCAGTTTCTAATACACTTTACCTGCCGTGAATTGTAGGCTACAGCAGCTGAATTAGAAGTAAACGTGCGTGCAGCAATTGAAGACCCAAGCAGGGTAGATTTAGCTGAAAAGATGAACTCACATGCTACGTTCAAACTACATACACAAACAAAATGTTTGCCTGTGTGCATTCACTATGCTAATGTCATGTTACTTGTTTGAACTGTGGAGGTTGCAATTGTTTTGAACTGTAATGTATTTCTGATCATCACATTCTGTTTTCTGGTTTGCTTTAATCCTCCAGATCTCGCTCACCAATACAATTATGAGGAAGAGCTGATTTTAGTTGATCAGCAGCTCTGTTGCCAGGAGAAGAACTGCAGTCTGAACTGTGAGGAACCAGAACCCCTACAGGTTAAAGAGGGACAGCAGGTTCACTGCAGCAATCATGAGGGAGAGCAGCATGTACTGAATGCAGAGACTCAGCCCTCTATAGTGACTTCTGCTTCCGAAAGTAATCATATCAAATCAGAAATAAGCTGTGACGTGATTCTCTCTCATACCTGTCCTCCAGGAAAAAAAATTCTAAAATGTAAACCTTGTGTAAAACCATTTTCATGTAAGAGGAAAAGTAAGGCACATCAGAGAATTATCACAAGTGAGAAGCCATTTCCTTGCAAAACATGTGGGAAATGTTTTATGCAATCTGGTGATTTAACTCTCCACATGAGAACCCACACAGGCGAGAAGCCATTTTCATGCAAAACATGTGGCAAATGTTTTAGTAGGTCTGGGCATCTAACTCACCACATGAGAACCCACACAGGTGAGAAGCCATATTCTTGCAAAACATGTGGCAAATGTTTTACGCAATCTGGTGAGTTAACTGTCCACATGAGAACCCACACAGGTGAGAAGCCATATTCTTGCAAAACATGTGGCAAATGTTTTATGCAATCTGGTAAGTTAACTGTCCACATGAGAACCCACACAGGTGAGAAGCCATATTCTTGCAAAACATGTGGCAAATGTTTTAGTATGTCTAGTAGTCTAACTTGCCACATGAGAACCCACACAGGTGAGAAGCCATATTCTTGCAAAACATGTGGGAAATGTTTTAGTATGTCTGGTAGTCTAACTTGCCACATGAGAACCCACACAGGTGAGAAGCCATATTCTTGCAAAACATGTGGCAAATGTTTTACGCAATCTGGTGAGTTAACTGTCCACATGAGAACCCACACAGGTGAAAGGCCATTTTCTTGCCAAACATGTGGGACATGTTTTATGCATTCTAGTGATTTAACTGGCCACATGAGAACCCACACAGGTGAAAGGCCATTTTCTTGCCAAACATGTGGGAAATGTTTTATGCATTCTAGTTATTTAACTGGCCACATTAGAAGCCACACAGGCGAGAAGCCATTTTCATGCAAAACATGTGGCAAATGTTTTAGTATGTCTAGTAGTCTAACTGTCCACATGAGAACCCACACAGGTGAGAAGCCATATTCTTGCAAAACATGTGGCAAATGTTTTAGTACGTCTGGTAGTCTAACTTGCCACATGAGAACCCACACAGGTGAGAAGCCATATTCTTGCAAAACATGTGGGAAATGTTTTAGTATGTCTGGTCCTCTAACTTGCCACATGAGAACCCACACAGGTGAGAAGCCATATTCTTGCAAAACATGTGGCAAATGTTATATGCGCTCTGTTGAGTTAACTGTCCACATGAGAACCCACACAGGTGAGAATCCATATTCTTGCAAAACATGTGGCAAATGTTGTATGCACTCTGGTGAGTTAACTGTCCACATGAGAACCCACACAGGCGAGAAGCCATTTTCATGCAAAACATGTGGCAAATGTTTTAGTAGGTCTGGTAATCTAACTTGCCACATGAGAACCCACACAGGTGAGAAGCCATATTCTTGCAAAACATGTGGCAAATGTTTTATACAATCTGGTGAGTTAACTGTCCACATGAGAACCCACACAGGCGAGAAGCCATTTTCATGCAAAATATGTGGCAAATGTTTTAGTATGTCTGGTCATCTAACTCGCCACATGAGAACCCACACAGGCGAGAAGCCATTTTCATGCAAAACATGTAGCAAATTTTTTCGTACTCCTGGTCATCTAACTCGCCACATGAGAACCCACACAGACCCATCTCAGAGACAGACATGAGAGGACAGAGCACAACATCAACGCTTCCTTTTGCTCACAGTTTTGTGAGTGTGAAAAGCGGTGTCTGGGGTCAACAGGGTCTGCTCGTACAGTTGATGGCTGTATGCACAGATTTTGAACCAAGTTTACTTGAAGCATAACAACATATTCCCTGTCACTGAAATCTGTCATGTTGAATTGTGTATGTGTCTACAAAAAATAAAAAGACACATTCATTTCATTTTTTATTGGAGCAGTGTAATAAATTGGCTTCCCCTTGTTAAACTAATCTCTTTAAAACTATTTTAGCTGTCTGTCAGGAGGCAACACATGCTGAGACATATTCAGTCTGAAAAGGTGCGCTGCATCTCTGCACTTTGTCATTTCCTCAAACTGGCATGTAACATTTGTCTAGCCTCTGGTGTATTAGGACGTATTAATTGGCAATAATCTGTCAAAAATCTGACTGTAAGAGTATTCTTAGAAATAACAAGAAGGTATATCATCATAAATTAGTTGAACATAGACAAAATATACAAAACTGGGAAGTGCTAAACAGTACTGTAAAGAGATCTAGAAGAGAAAAAAATTGTTGAAGTTTATGGAAGTTTGATTTTGACAAATCTACGCTATATCAGGTATTTAAAAAAGTACTTCACACAGACTTTTATTTTGGTAAGTGTAACCTGTTCCTGTCACCTTTGGCTCCCTGCATCACAGATGAGGGCTGTGGCTTGTAGGAATGAACAGACTGTAAGAGAAACAGTCTGACTAAAGCCAGAAGGAGGCAGAAACACCACAGAAGAAGAAGAAAAGAGAAGGGAACGTGTTTGTGGTGACAGTGGATTGGCGTAAAGCTCAGCTGCTACAACAGAATAGTTTCTGAACACATGTGTAGCCACCAAAACTACACCTGGTACAACAAAGGATCACAGTGAGTGGAGGACCAAGGCTTTGAACCAGAGCTGAGCCCATGAGCTGGAACATACATACTGCAAATATGAAGAGTTGACATACTGTATTTACAGTCCATTATAAAATGTGTATGTACATATATACAATAAATCATAACATTCTGATCACTGACAGGTGAGCTGAATAACACTGATGACCTGGTTACCATGGTAACTGTCAGTGGATGGATATATGAGGCAGCAAGAGAACATTTGTGTGTCTAACATGGACTGAGTGGCATGGTCTGGGTACTTCCTGGTTGTTGTTGTTGGTCTTTTTGTCCTTCTTTGTGTGTGTGTTTGAGTGAAGGGGTGAATGTTTTCTGGCTGTATTGGCTGCAGTGCATATTTATGAAAGGATTTGATTCTTCAGCATTGAGCTGTGTGAGTGCTGCTATCAGGAAATCAGAGTTAAAAAGTGAGAGCAGAAATCCCCCAGAGGGCTGGACCTGACTGCTGTCCTGTTTGTGTCTCTGGAGCATGGGCAGCTGCTCCTGCTCCACTCGTCACCGGCGGATTGTTCACACCTGTGATCAGTCATCAGCAGCGTTGGAGGAAGTACTGAAGCTTGGAACTTAAGTAAAACTTAAGTAAAAACTCAGCTAACTGAGCCAGAGCACCGGCATCATGACTGAGGCTCTCTATAGAAACACAGCTGGCAGCGTGACACCCCCTCCATGCAGAGTCTGACCTCACATCAGTCCAGCACTGTGTTAATCAAATGTAACAAGTAACTTCAAACACTGTAGAAATGTAGTGGAGTAGAAAGTACAGATGATAGCTGCAGAATGTAATGGAGTAAAAGTATAAAGTACGCACTATTATTTTTACCTAAGTAAAGTATAAATAGGTAAAAAATGACTTAAGTAAAGTAATGAAGTAAAAATACTTCATTACTAGTTTAGTTACTTTCCACCACTACAAATAATAAATAATATACTAATGCTCCACAAAGGGGAATGTAGAGGGATTTTTGTTTGATACATGCAGCTGGTGTGTGCGCTAACAGCTCTCTGAGAGCTTTAGCTATAGTTCCAAGGGAACTATTTCTGATGTTTTTAACAAAGCAGGTGTGAAAACATTGGGAAATACTACAGGTTCACAAGGAAAATCTACAGGGAAGAACCACAGGAGGAATCACAGGAAGGAACACAGACACACTGACACAGACAAAGGGAACACAAGAGGAAGTAAAACAGACAGAGGGAAGCAGGGACTTTCAGAATAACACCATCTTGATCATGCTGCACCTGATCCTGCCTGCTGTGATTTTTGCCTCATCAGTTCTGTTTGACAAGATTATTCTTGAAGCCAGATTGATGAGAAGTTTTTGAACAATGTTTAACAAAAGAAGAAGGTTTGCTGAGCCAGAAAAAGTCCCACAACATGTGCTCTGACATCACACTGAGCAGACTGCATCACTTTAACTCTAACATAGCAGATATGTTGTTAGGACTGCTGTTTGTTTGTGTTGTTTCTCCAGCTGGCTGGTGATGCGCCCGGCTAACTACACACCTGGCTCCACCTCCCTCATCACCTCTCACCAACTTCCCTTTATCTGCTTGGAGCCCGTGGCAAGTCGGTGCCAGATTGCTTATATGGTGGCATATTATTCAATTATTTATTGCCACATGTATTCATTGAATGATGTATGTATTTATTTAATTTCTCATTTCACACATAGAGCAATAATAAACCATGTTTCACTGCGAGAGACATCTTTGCAGGCAAAAGAGGAGGTCTACAGGAGTGGGGACAGAGTCCTGTACAGGTAGGCTAGAAACCCTCTCACCAAGGAAATCAAGGTGGCAAAAACGGAATACTGAGAAGAGTTGAAAAACAGCTTTTCTGCTAACGACCATGCATCAGTGTGGAGATCACAAACCACAGGAGACGACCTCCCCCACTGCTGACGACCTCAAGACTTTCTACTGCAGGTTTGAGAGGGACCACTTCACACCACTCACCTGCACCACAACGACCCCACTCAGCAGCACCCCTATCAGATACCATCATCACATCACAACCTCCAACACAACGACCCAACTCTGCAGCATCTCCATCATAATGACCACCACAATGACCCCACTCAGCTGATTGATGAACAATGACTTCTGAACTATACCAGTGAATTTAACAGGGACATATCAGACATCTGTCTGTGAGCTCCAGACAAAGTGTGTCATGCAGCAAAACAGCAATAACCACACAAGTTGTTTTACAACAAATGGTTAAAGATGAACAAAGAATATATTATATAAGATTATAAGAACAAATGAAACACTATGATACATTTCTAATATTGTTATTGTGTGTAATGAAATACATGTACGGCACAGAGTAGCTTCATGTTAAAGTGACTCACCTCTGCGGTGGTGATGTTAGTGTCACTCTCTCAAAGTACAACGTCCTCCATCAATCCATCAGTCCTGGAATGATAAAATAAAGATAAGAAGTCATTTTGAACACTTCAGCATGTCTCAGTCCTGGAGGCTGCTGCTTGCAGACATGTTAAACAGCTGTTTACTCTTAAACTGAACTTTCAGGGTTTAAACTGATAAACCCTGAAAACATTAGCTTGACAACTCAAAAGACATGTAAGCAGCAATGAGAGGGATTATCCCACTGTACTATTATATTGCAGGCTTCTATCTGACTCTGTTAGAGTTTGTTCAGTGTTCAAACATTTGAAGTGAAACAGAAATGCATAGCATGCATCTTTATTAACATCTCTAGATTAGCTGGAGTCTTCATGAAGGTCAAACTCACACAAGTTTGATAGATAGCAAAGGTGGTTTCTATGGTAACCAAACAGAATCCCATTTAAACGGTTACAATTCTACCACTGTTACTTCAGTGACCAATGAAAATACAAAACCATGATTCGTTCAATGAAGTGAGAACAGGAAGGCCTTTCTGTTATCTGAATTTTATCTGAATCACTGTGAAATGATGATCCTGGAAACTAAACTAAATAAAGTGTCCAGAGAAACTCCGACTCCAGAGAAAGTCCAACATAATAATCCAAAATACAGGCTGCTATGTCAAAAATGTCAAAAACATCCTCACATGATATAATTATATAAATACATCAGAAAAATACTGCAAAAAGATCAGCAAGAACAAAGAACAGAGGGCCAAAAGGAACAAACTCAGCAGAGGCTGCAGGAGGACTTATCTGGCCTACAGAGCTCAGCTCTGGTCCTCTGGTTCAAAGCCTTAGTCCTCCACTCACTGTGATCCTTTGTTGTACCAGGTGTAGTTTTGGTGGCTACACATGTGTTCAGAAACTATTCTGTTGAAGCAGCTGAGCTTTACTCCAATCCACTGTCACCACAAACACTTTCCCCTCTCTGTTCTTCTTCTTCCTCTGCCTCTTCTTCTTCTTCTGTGTTTTTTTATGGCAGCTGACATCCATACAGTGACATTTCTGCCTCCTCCTGTCTTTAGTCAGACTGTTTCTCTCACAGTTTGTAGAGAGAAGCTAACATTGTTGCCACTGATTAACCTCAACCACACACACCTGTGTGAGCCACACCATCATTCTAACAGTTACATTGTTACACTGAGTGACAGCAAAGCAGTGAGCCACCTGCTGGTGATCAGCTGCATGTACCAGAAGCAGACCAAGGTTTCTAATATGATGTCAAAGGTGTCACAGAGGAGGATCCGACTGTCTGACATCTGATTCTTCTGTTGACATCAGACACATCACAGTTTGATCAGTTTTCAGATCACACACAGCAGTATCAATAATACTGAGCAGACATTACACACTCCATCAAACACACACACACACACACTGCTCACTTATAATAGGGATAATAAGTAAAGTTCTTTACAATAAATTCACATTCACATTTTTATTATCACTTCACATATGGCACAGTATATATGGCAGTGAGTTAAAGGTGGAATATGTAGTCAGAATTAATACCAAATATTGACACTAGGTGGCAGCACTTGAGCTAAAAAATGTGTTTCCTCCTCTCCTCGACCCCACTGCTGCACTACCAGCACCACTCTCAGTGCTTTTTGTTTCCATTTACTGTACAACATGATTCAACTCAATGTTATTTATATGAAAAACTATGTGTAGTGTTTCTATGTGTTTAGCTGACAAGTTGTTCAGGTTCCATTGGACACATATACTAGATGGAAGCTGACTGATGACTGATCACAGGTGTGAACAATCAGCCGGTGACGAGTGGAGCAGGAGCAGCTGCCCATGCTCCAGAGACACAAACAGCAGCAGCGCTCTGTGACCCATGTCCACTCTGTGTGTCCTCCCAACAGTTTTAAGATTACGATTTAGATTAAGAAACCTTTATTAGTCCCACAATAGGGAAATTGCATTTTTGCAACAGCAGATACAGAAAGCAAAGGATAAGTTAAGAAAAGATATATACATGATAAAATAAACTACCAATAAAATATAGAATAGAATAAAAAAAGTTTACAGAAAACTGTACATAGCGCATCAAAAACTAAATAAATAATTTATTGTACACTGTGGTGTATGAATATTGCACCTATCAGGAGTGTTTATTATACAGTCTGACAGCAGCAGGAAGAAAAGAACTTCTGTATCTCTCCTTCACACACCGAGGGTGGAGCAGTCTGCCACTGAAGCTGCTCTGCAGTGCTGACAGGGTGTCCTACAGGGGGTGGGACTCATTGTCCAGCATGGATGTCAGTTTTGTCAGGATCCTTCTGTCCCCCACCTCCTGGGGCAGAATGTCGTCTGCGAAAGTCCACCACCATCTCCTTGGTTTTCCCTGCATTGATGGTTTCACTGACACCAGTCCACAAAGTTCTGCGTCAGTCCTCTGGGCTGCCAGCTTCACAGTCTCCTGTCACTGAGGCCTGTTCTGTCGCTGTCTGGTGCTGAAATCATTGACCTGCTGTATCCCGGTGGTGCTGTCCAGTGCTGAAACTGCTAGTGGGGCTGCTCCCTCTGCACCATCACCTAATGCTGATGGTTGTGATGAACAGCTGGGGTCTGAGGGTTAGGGTTCAGTAAGGGAAACTACAAAAACAGACTATTATTTGCTTAAAATTAAGTCAGCTGGAGACAGTGGAGACAGTGCAGTCAGAGTCCAAACAGTGTGTCTGACCTCATATCAGGATGGACTTTATCATTACACAGCTTTCCTTTGACTGCACACAGTGTTCAGACAAACAGGAAGCAGTGACATTGGTTCACTGGTGATGTGAGCTGTTGAATGTAATGTCTGTTTGTGTTATATTGTCATCAGTGCTGATCACACAAACATATAGATGCTAATCTAACAAATCAACCAGTCACCATTACTGTACAGCTATCACTGTCTTTCCTAGGCATCTGCTCTTATTGCAGAAACTTATCTTTGACTATGCTGTCCTCCAGGCCCCTCTGAGTGCTCTTATTTATGGTGACATTACAAAGTCACACATTTCTAGCCCTTCAGTTAGCATTAAAGGCTTCACCCACTCATGGACTGCCTGACCTGACAGAATTGAAATCACACATACCAGAGGTTAAACAATATTCAGCTATACCTAATCTTCTATCTATTGTCATGCTATGAGCGCTTAAACACCCACTCCCTGAGCATTATCGGCTCGTGAGGCCAGCAATTTGCAATACAATTGCTTCTCATAGAGTGTGAAAACTCTGTGCCAAAAGGAACATTGTTCTTGCCACCTTGTGAGCGAGAAGAAAGTTCTTTATTCCTGTGGAGTATGTAACAAGCTTAATTAATCATACTCCTCTGCACTGTCACTTTAGTATAGTCACTGTCGAATGCTCCAATCATGATCCACCCGATGACTATTTGCAGTTTACTTTCCATCTTGCACTACTTTGCACACTTGTACCACATCACGATCCATGTAATACCTGTTACACTGTGTTCATATCAGGGTCTATGTTGTGCTGTTACAACCATTATTCATTACTGTTAGGATTAAAACCCAAGAAAACAACTGTAAGTCACATGCTTTTTTTCCTGCAAGGAGCAGTCACATACACAGACAAAAGTCTTGGAAGGAATACACAAGGTCTTTCCTGAGCAGCTTATTACAAGGAAAAACAAAATCATATATCAAGGTAAAAAAATCTACATGTCACATGTAACACATGGGGAGGATACATGCTGCATTTTCACTGACTTTTTTTAATTTAAGAACAAGAGCAGGACTTCATGTGTGGCTTCTAATGTGGACAGCTAAACTATTGCTTCGACTAAAACGTTTCCCACAGGTTCCGCAAGAAAATGGCTTCTCACCTGTGTGGCTTCTCATGTGGACAGTTAAATTACCATTAACGCTGAAACATCTCCCACATGTTTTGCAAGAATATGGCTTCTCACCTGTGTGGGTTCTCATATGGCGAGTCAAATCATCATTTCGACCAAAACATTTCCCACATGTTTTGCAAGAAAATGGCTTCTCACCTGTGTGAGTTCTCATGTGGTCACTTAAATGGCCACCTTTCCTAAAACATTTCCCACATGTTTTGCAAGAAAATTGTTTTTCACCTATGACAACTCTCTGATGTCTATTACATTTCAGCTGACATGGGAAAGATTTTACACAATGTTCATATTTAAGGGATTTTTTTCCTGTAAAAACATTTTGAGACAGAAGCATGCCACGGCTTGTTTCTGGTTCAATATGGTTACTTTCAGTCACTATAGAGGGCTCAGTATCCTCATTCAGTACGTGCTGTTCTTCCTCATGATTGCTGCAGAAAACCTGCTGTTCCTCTTTAACCTGTGGGGGTTCTGGTTCCTCCCAGGCCAGACGCCAGTTCCTCTCCTGGTTACAGAGCTGCTGATCAGCTATAATCTGCTCTCCCTCCTTATAATTGTGTTGTTGAGAGAGATCTGGAGGATTAAAGGACACAAAAAACAGCATGTGATGATCAGAAGATACATTCTAGTTCAAAACAATTGACGCATGATGTGTCACACTTTTTACATGTAAAATAACAACAACTGTTTAACATTTTTTTTATCATTGACCCCAATATAAATGTAGCACAGAGCTCAGATTAGAACATTGAACCCTACAGGAGTCACAGGATTCACTGCTTGTTTGTAGGTTCACATACCTGTTCTGTCTAACTTTATCTCAGGTATCTGGATAATGTTCAGCATTGGGTCCTGATGGTTGAGCTCTTCTTTGTATTGGATGACAGTCGGGTCAAAGTGGTCCAGACTGGAACTTTTGTCCTGGTTACAGAGCTGCTGGTCAGACAGGATCTCTTCCTCCTTACAGTCATGTTGTTGAGGGAGACCTGGAGGAACAAATGGACACAAAGACTAATGTGATGACAGAAACATCTAAAACCTGGAACAACCAAATGAGTTAATGCAACATTAAAATACTGTCAAACAGAAAATATAAACATTCAGGTTCTGACAAAGAGAAAAAAACACTTTAGCCTGATATTTAAAGGATTTTCCACAAATTTGAGACGTTTTACCCTGAGGAGCGTTGTGAGAGAGAACCATGTCATGGTTTGGTTCTGGTCCATCATAAGCAGCAGTTACTATAAAGGGATCAGTCTCCTCTTTCAGTACATGCTGCTCTCCTTCATGACTGATGCAGACTTCCTGCTGTTCCTCTTTAACCTGTGGAGGTACTGGTTCCTCCTGGTCCAGAATGGAGTTCCTCTTCTGGTTACAGAGCGGCTGGTCAGCCAGAACATCCTCCACTTGACAATTGTATTGTTGAGGGAGATCTGCAGGGCAAAGGGTCAGAAGAAAACAGAGTTTGTGATCTCCATGATAGTAGCTCATTTGTCAAAAACTGAACCTCAATGAAGACTAAAGTATGTGCTTCCGAATAAAGAGACCACGCTGGATGTTAGTCTCCCCATCACCCAAACGTCATTCAGCGAATCTGAGCTCCTGTGTTCAGTGTTGCTCTGTGCGTAGGACATGTGCAGAAACACCAAATGATAGTGTCTGTAAATTGTTATAAGATGACAATAACAATTGTGTAAATATTCCTCAACAGGTTTTGTGCTGATGTCACTAGATGAGGGTATATCTACTAGACGTTATTTTACTTCTAATTTGTTAACCTTTGCTGCTTCAACCTTCTGACCATAGTCAGGAAGCACAGAGGAGCGACAGCTCCAGGGACAAGCAGCTTTATCCTCTTATTCTTCACACTGTACATAAACTACTCGTTAAAAAATAACTCCTCTCTGAGCCAACAACTTTCTCTTCTTCTCTCCCACACACACATCGTCACAGTAGGGGTGGGCGATATGGCAAAAATATTATATAGGCAGGAGATGGGGGACAGGAGGGTCCTGGCAAAACTGACCTCCATGCTGGACAATGAGTCCCACCCCCTGCAGGACACCCTGTGAGCACTGCAGAGCAGCTTCAGTGGCAGACTGCTCCACCCTCGGTGTGTGAAGGAGAGCTACAGAAGGTCTTTCCTTCCTGCTGCTGTCAGACTGTATAATAAACACTTCTGATAGGTGCAATACTCACACACCACAGTGTACAATAAATTATTTATTTAGCTTTTGATGCACTATGTACAGTCTATAAACCACTTCTACCTCCACTCACCTGTGCAAAAACTGTTAATATGTAAACTGTTTTTTGATTGAGTCTATTTTATAATGTATATATTTTTTTCTTAACTTATCCCTTGCTGTCTGTATGCTGTTGCAAAAATGCAATTTCCCCATTGTGGGACTAATAAAGGTTTCTTGATCTTGATCTTGATATATCACAATTCTTTAATGGTAAAATCAGTATTTTATCACGATTTGTTTTTACATTGAGACTAATTTGCATGTGTCTGTGTAAATGACTTAAGGCAGCCTACTGTCACTTCTCAAAAATCATCAGTCGATTTAAAAGGCAAACAACAACTCTGATAAAGTGCACTCAGTGTTAGTTTTTCCATAAACATAACACTACAAAACAAAATATCAATGAGGATAAGTTCAAACAGTTTCAAACAATACTCAGCGTTTATTTCAAACAGGTTAAAAAGAAGGCTCTAATGTAATTGTTAAAATATATGGCCATAGGGCTTCTCCCAGGACTGTTCCAACTTCCAAACCCTTTGGCTTGGGGTCCCTCACAGCAACACGTTCTACTGCAACAACAACACAGGGCTGCCCGCGGAAGTGCCTGAATTGATTTTGGCTTATGCCGAAATATTTAAAAAAATAAACACGGGCCCGATAAATCGGTCGACCTCTACAATAGAGCTCTGAACAAACATCTGAAAGCACTTGACACGTTTGTAGCTTCTAGTCATGAAGTCAGTGTCCTCCTGTCAGAAACACTATGTGTTGAATGTGCACTCTTTTCAAACAGAGACGTTGTTGTTCCGTGACATTGTCATGTTTACATACCTATTCTGTGGAACTTGATCTCAGGCTTCAGGAGGATATCCAGCAGTTTACGCTGACGGTCCATCTCCTCCTCGTACTGGACGATAGTTTGTTCAAACACTCCCAATGTTTCAGCAGCAGCAGCAGTTAGCCGCTCGCTAATAAAACTCTCTCAGAAACTCAGCAGCAGCCATTCAGATGTGACAAAACACTCACAGCGAATCAATTCTGTTGAACTTGCGACCATTACTACTTCTTCACATGTGGTGCGCTGTAGCTGCTGTTTTGTTGTTAGCAACAAGCGCATGTTGCCAGGAAGTAGAGCCCTGCTCCAACGCGCATGCTCACGGATGAGGGAGATGCTGTAAAAGTGATGCAGGAAGGCGCTCGCAGACGTAATCAAAGGTACTCGTCATTCTGAAATTATGAATGAAGTCAGTGTCGCTAAAAGCAGTCACGTCACTATCCCACCACTCCGCACCCACACACATCTCTGTACAGACGTTAGCTGTAGACGCAGCTACTGCTCTCTTCCTTCTCAGTCTTCGCCTTAATATTATTTGGTTGTAATTATGTTAGCTACGATCGGACATTAACTTAAACAAAGCCACACAAGCACACACTGTGTGTGACGTCGTGTCCTCTTCTGCGCATCCTTAGCCGTTCCACATAGACTAAATCCACACACAGGCCACAAAGTCCTCACTCTAGCTCCTGACACACCTGCTCCAGCAGCGTATCACTTTGTTACCATTCAAACTTTCCGAGGATAGTTTCGTCTCGTCCGCACATCCGCTGCTGAGCTACCTCTGCGGGGGCTCGGCAGTGCCGCGTTTAAGGGCCGCTTGGAATCCTGTGTACGCAGCAATGACGAGCCCCTGTCGGGAAGCTCGCCAGTGCTGCATTCCAGGCACACTCGAAAAATGTACGTAATGAAAAAAGAAAGAAAGAAACATAAGTACAAATAACCTGGGTTACAGTGGAAATAAAAAACCCTTTTAACAAGAAGAAACATTGAGCAGGACCCGGCTCATAAGGGAGAACCTTCCTGCTGATAGCGGGTGAAGGAGGAAAAGAGGTGATTGTTATAATAAATGCTGACAAACTATGTATAGTGTTTCTATGTGTTTATCTGACATGTTGTTCAGGTTCCATTGGACACATGTACTAGATGGAAGCTGCAGCAGGTTTTACTGATGACTGATCACAGATGTGAACAATCAGCCGGTGACGAGTGGAGCAGGCGCAGCTGCCCATGCTCCAGAGACACAAACAGCAGCAGCGCTCTGTGACCCATGTCCACTCTGTGTGTCCTCCAAACAGTCTTCCTCATGTGCCGTCTCTGCTCATGTCTTTATCAGGACAGCAGTCAGGTCCAGCCCTCTGGGGGATTTCTGCTCTCACTTTTTTAACTCTGATTTCCTGATAGCAGCACTCACACAGCTCAATGCTGAAGAATCAAATCCTTTCATAAATATGCACTGCAGCTAATACAGCCAGTAAACATTCACCGACTCACTCACATATGCACACACACAAAGAAGGAGAAAAAGACCAACAACAACAACCAGGAAGTACCCAGACCAACATTCACCCCTTCACTCAAACACACACACAAATGTTCTCTTGCTGCCTCATATATCCACCCACTGACAGTTACCATGGTAACCAGATCATCAGTGTTATTCAGCTCACCTGTCAGTCATCAGAATGTTATGATTGATTGGTTCATGTTACTTGAAATCCATTGGGGTCTCCCTGCCCAGGTTCAAATCCTGCCAACAACGACACATGTTTTCAGATGTGTCTCTTGCCCAAATAACTTCGCAAGGAAGACATTTTGAATTTGGATGGGATGTTATGAGTATGCCAATCCATGGTACACCACCACCACAGAACTCGAGCATAAAACAAAAAAGGTTCTGTCACTAGTTGAAAGTTCTCCAACCATTTCCCATCCTCCTCAACCACAGACTCCTTTTCACAGTTCAGGTCTCTGGTAGACTCCCTGACGCTCAGTGTTCACAGGTGTATCTTCAGCTGTAGTTCAAACATGTTTAACAATCCTGCTCCTCACTTCAATGTCAGCTGACAGATGAGTCACCTGACCACCTGGCTTTTGGTATAAATGTGGCAGCGCTACAAACAGGAAGTGAAGAGTGATGTCATCATGTGAGCAACATTCAACATGCAGGCTTCCTTCAAAGTAGTATCAGCCACTAATTTAATAAGGTAAAAATCTGCATGTGGTTGATAGTACATACAAGAGGAGTAACCTGATGATGTTGCTCCATTTACCTTGACTTTTTCATGATGCATTATAGAGCACAGTCTTGTGGGTAGGAGAAGTTGCCTCAGCACAGAGCTCTCTGGTACTCTGTGTGTTTTGTATCTTCTATGTTGTTTTGGATGCTGTAATCAGATTACATTTAGCCGGGAACAGCTTCTCACTGTGAGGCAGTTCTCTTTCAACACTTCTCCCACTTTTCACTGTGATATCAAAAGTCTTCCTGAACTTTAGGCTGGAGGAGCCACAGCTCTGTATGGATCTGTGTGTAACAAAGTCTGTAATAAAGACTGTGAAGAAATGGACCAGGGAGGCATGCAGGACCTACAAGACTGTTTGTCCTGCACAGATTTGAGTGTCTTTGATGCTGCAGAGTCTGATCTAAACAAACACACACTGTGACCTCTTCAGTTTGTGTGAGGATGTATGTGCCAACAAAGTCCTTTCACACATACAGCAACAATGAACCACATTTCACTGCCAGAGACATCTTTGCAGGCCAAAGAGGAGGTCTACAGGAGTCCTGTACAGACAGGCCAGAAACCCTCTCACCAAGGAAATCAAGGTGGCAAAATGGGAATACTCAGAAGAGATGAAAACAGCTTTTCTGCTAACGACCATGCATCAGTGTGGAGATCACAAACCACAGGAGACGACCTCAACACTTTCTACTGCAGGTTTGAGAGGGACCACTTCACACCACTCACCTGCTCCATGATGACCCCACTCAGCAGCACACCTATCAGGGACCACCATCCCATTATAACGACCACCACAACGACCCCACTCAGCTGATTGATGAACAATGACTTCTGAACTATACCAGTGAATAAATGAAACACTATGATAAACTTCTAATGTTGTTATTGTGTGTAATGAAATACATGTACGGCACAGAGTAGCTTCATGTTAAAGTGACTCACCTCTGCCGTGGTGATGTTAGTGTCACTCTCTCCAAGTACAACATCCTCCATCAATCAATCAGTCCTGGAATTATAAAATAAAGATAAGAAGTCATTTTGAACACTTCAGCATGTCTCCATCCTGGAGGCTCCTGCTTGGAAAACACCTCAGACTGCAACAATAACTGCAGACATGTTAAACAGCTGTTTACTCTTAAACTGATAAACCCTGAAAACATTAGCTTAACAACTCAACAGACCAAACTCAAAAGTGGTGGTTTCTATGGTAACCAAACAGAATCCCATTTAAAAGGTTACAATTCTACCACTGTTCTACTTCAGTGGCCAATGAAAATACAAAATCATGATTTGTTCAATGAAGTGAGAACAGGAAGGCCTTTCTGTTATCTGAATTTTATCGGAATCACTGTGAAATGATGATCCTGGAAACTAAACAAACAGCCAAAATAAAGTGTCCAGAGAAACTCTGACTCCAGAGAAAGGAATGAAATCATCATTTCAGTGTAATTGTATCCAATGAGTAATGTTACTTTAGACAGAAAGTGTTTGAAGCCTTTGACTTTGTCCACAAACAAATAAAAACATCTGCAGCCACACAGTCCACAACCAATAGAAGACAGAGGAGATGGAATGGGGCTGTTTACACTCCTAGCTGCTAAAGTACATGCATGGATTCATCTGATGACTGACTGCAGGTAAACAGGCAGTAAACAGCTGTTTAACGAGACTCCATCAGAGTATGAATGAGGCTGGGGCCACACTAACAGTCACAGTCTATTGATTGATTTAAGAAACAAGGTCAGCTATACAACACATTGCTGCAGCTGCAGTCTTAACTCTGTGTGGTACTGTTGTGTTATGTACTGCACTCAGTTTTGACTAACTGTCCTGAAGAAACATTTCCATCAGAAATTATTGTGTCCTACAGACAAAGACATCTGTGACATGATGAGCAGCATTGTGCCCATGCAGTGTGTCTGTGCAGACACCATTCAAATGCACATCAGCTGCTGCTGCTAACGTTCCAGTGTGAACGGCTGATCAGCTGGACAAAGGAGACGAATGTGAAACAGCTGCAGCTTATTATCATGTCCATCTGTGTCAAATGTCTCATTGGATACTGACCAGGCTCAATGCAGACTTTTCACACAAAGACGGCGATAAACAGACAAACAGAGGAACTCTCTGAACATCCGTGTTTTTCTATTTTAGATAACACACACATTTTTCTTTGTGTTTATAATTTATGTTGTCAGTTGTTGAACAAAATCCAACATGTCTGCACTCATCTGACAGTCCAAATTTTACACAACAGCAGCACAACAAACCAGCTGACTGTGTGACTTCAAAAACTTCATGTCATCTTCAGCAGTGACCAATGACGTGACTGAGCTGCTTCACGTCCACCCTGTGACTCAGCTGAAGCTAAATCCTCACACATACACTGAATGTTTCACTTCTGGTTGGTGATTCTCACAAAATGCCCACAAATCACTGTTTGAACTCAACATCAGTGCAGTAACACAGGACACAATCCTGACATGACCAGACTAAATATACAACCAATACACAACTATTATTCATGTAAACAATGTCCAACATGGTGCCAGCATGGCCTCCATGTTGGCGGGAGGGTGTTGATACAAACAGAGGGCGGAGCTTCAAAGTGAAATATAAACTTCCTCTCGGTGAATCTGACAGTACGAGTCAGTGTGTGTCTGACTGCTACAGACAACTTTCCAGCAGGACGTGTGGATCCACTGCAGCAGGACTACAGTAAGTTTCAGCAGCTCTGCATCCTTCTTGTCTTTTCCTCTATAACTGCATGTAAATTTAGAAATGTGAGTCCCTAGTTAGTGTAACTAGTTTGTTCCTTTCTAGTGTTTTTGTACACGACCTGGATACCCTCCCTGTGAGTTTGGCGATGCTAGCGAGAGTCGTTAGCCGCATTTGTGTTCAGAGCTTAGCCAGATTCCAGCAAATCTGTGTGAACAGGGTCTAAAATAACAGCTTTGCTAGTGTTTCCATGCAATGTTGGTTAGATTATAGAGGCAGTAGAAAGTTTGTCTGAAAGGTGAAGCAGTGCTGAGAGCTACAAAGTCCACCAGCAGTAAGGACACAGAGGACAGTTCCAGCATCAGACAGTGTACTTTATTCAGAAAACTGCACTGTTCACTGTTTAATGTCCGAAAGTGCAGGAAGTGCCCCTCACTGTTTTGTGTTATTATTTCAAGTTTAAATGTGTAACTGGGCCATAGGCGTCGCTACCATTATACCAGAGGGGGACGTGCCCCCCCCCCCCCACATTTTAAAATGGTCCGTTTGGACCCCCCCACATTTAGTGAGTAGGAAACTCCACCTAACGCTGTTTCGATTGCTCGTGAAAAACTTCCACTTGGTTCATAAGAACAACCTCACCGCTGAAATCCACTCCATGTTTTCCCGGTTACCACAGCGCTGCAATACCGTTACTATAGTAACGGACCTAACAAAGCCAGTGTCTTTCTTCGAGCGAGTGTAAAACACCGTAAAGAGAACCGTCGGTGCTGGTCGAAGCTGGAGGAGGTGACGTCAGTGTCATCCCACAAAGTCCAGCTCATGCTAAAGCCTTACTGCTTTGTCACATTGCCCCAGGTGACGTTAGGTTGATGTTAAATCAACTTAGAAAAGTTGTGAGGAAGCTAATGTTTACTTTCAGTTGCAGTAGACGGTATTATGTGTCTGACGACATGTTGTTTGCCTTTTCTGCTCCCTCCCCACACACAATGGACATGAGGAGATTCCTAACAAAGACACGGAGAGTTAGAGTTGTTTTCAGCATTAACCCATATTGTAACAAGGCCAGGTTAGCCCCTGTTAGCCTGCTAGCTTCAGCCTTGCCTAGCCAGTGCACATAGCCACCTGCTCCAATTCTTATTGTTATCATGTGAAATCCAAACCCAGATGTAGATCTCATCCTGATCCTGGTCCCTGTGGACCTGTGACTGTTGCCTCTGCTTTCTAATTTACTGAACACTGAGTTTTATTGCACTGTTTGATCACAATCATGTGCTTAAAGTTCAACGTCAATTTCAGTTTCATGTTTCACTTTGAGCTGTTACAATGTAAATTGTTACACACTCAGCTTCAGTATCTTTCTGGTGTGTCCTGATAGATAATGGACTTCTCACTAGAAGAATTAGAGTCTCCTGAGAGCCTGGAGGTTATGCAGCTCATCCAACGTCTCATGGTGAGTTATTTCACACTTCAGTAAACTGTCTAAAATGATTGTTTTTGTCATCACATTAACGTGCATGTGTGTGTTATAGGACAACTGTTGTGACCCTGCTGTATCCAGGGAGGACCTCCAGAGGCAAGTTTTAGAGATTGAATGTAAAGTTGTGGACATGTTTACAAGACATGCTCTTAAACACGAGGCCATGGAAAAGGAGATGGCTCTTCTTACACAGCAGTCACAGGAGAACGAAGCAAAACTGAAAGAACTGAATGAGGCCCTCCAACGGCGGCTGTCAGAGAAGAAGGTAACTATTGACATGACAAATCATTTCACATGTGATGTGTCACACATACAACTAAACACTGTGTTTTTTCTTACTCGGATTGATGCTGAGCAGCTGTTAGTGGAGGATTCTGGGAAAGAAAACAAACGTCCCCATAATGGCTGACAACCAACACAGAAACACAGTGTGGCTGTGTGAGAGGAAGCAGCTATTGTTAAAGCAGTGTGTTGTTTCTTTCATGTCTGCATGTTATTTGTATATTTTTGCTGTGTTATTAAAGAAAATACTGTTCTTCTGAAAATTCCTTCTTATTTGATTCACTTTCTTAGCAATTCATTGATTCATATGAACAAGCTCTCAGTCAAACCTCAATCACATGACAACCGTTATGCTAAGCTGTTCTTTTGTGTTACTGACATGCAGACACATGAGTCTCTTCTCATTCCGCACTTTAGTATTTAATAACATTTAATACTTACATTAAATATGACAAGTCACTACATCACGGTGTTCTTTAATCGTGGTAAAACCATCATTGATCACATCACAAATGAAAACAGTCCCTTTGAATTAGGACTCCTTCTGGAGACGAAAAAGTTGAGCATAAGATAAGATAAGACAAGATAAATACAGAGTATAAGAGTATAAGTGTCACTATAATCCAAATCAGAGTACAGTACGCAGTATGAGCACAATATATGATACATGGATACAAATATGGAGATATAAGCTAAGTGCTAAGTAAACATAAATATAGACCAGTGGAGGGAATGACAGTGATGCCTGACATGATCATCTAGCTCTTCTCCCTACAGAAAGGGTCTGATGGCCACTGGCAGGAAGGACCTCCTGTGGCGTTCTGTGCTGCTCGTAGTCTCAGTCTACCGCTGAATGTGCTTCTGTAGGACAGCAGTGTGTCATGCAGAGTTGTTGCAGAATAAGAAGCAGGAGCTCATCGCACTGTGAGCTGATGTTAGTGACTCTACGCTCAATAAGAGGAGACTTATTGAACAACAGTCCACATCTGCCTCCTAGCTGATGTTACAACACTAAATACACTGTGCTGACGTCATTTCATCACAAAGTGTCTGTAAAACAATGATGTCAGATGTGAAAAGAGGTAAGGAAATGCTCAATATCATCTTATAAACTTCAAACTATCAGTCAATTTTTGCAATTCTGGTTCTGTTTAGCTTGTGGGCCAAAAATAACCCATTCAAAACAGAAGCTGTGGACCATATAAAATCTGACATCCAAACAGGACTACGCAGTCCATCAAATGACACCATCATATGTAGCAATGAGGTCTGAATGATTTCAGCTGAGCTGTGCAGGTCCTCTAAAGCCATCATTTACCGGTAGTCCAAATTGTTATGTATTTTGGTCCCTACGGGTAACCGTAGTTACATTGTACATAAGCATGTAATGTTTTGAGTATGCCCCTGTATGAGGATGAGTTGAGCTCTGCCAAGTTGCTAGACAGAGGCTAATAAATTGTGTCGTTTCTAAGAACTATTTTCTTTATTTCTCTCACCTGAAATAACGATGGAAGATATAACACAGATTGTTGTTGTTCTGTACATTCTTGTGAAATATGAGAACTGAGGTCACTATCTCACATCTTCAAAAATAAAGTCAAAAACATAACTGTAGACAGGCAAACTCTGAAGCAGAGTCTTTATTGCAGATCAAAAATGATACGACAAGAAAACCTGAGTCAGCAACCGGTTGCAAAAACAAGGCATAATCCCTTCCTTCTAACGCCATCAAGCCCCTCCTTGACTGCTACTCATCTTTTAATCTTCTGCCACTGTTCATCCATGGCACCTGGCCGTGTGTGTTTGCCTACTTGTGCCTGTTTTAGCCCCCTGTCTCACCAGGGTCAGCTGTTTTACACCACTGCTACAGCTGGGCAGCCCCTCTTTTTCTTACCAGGGCCCACCTGTTTGCTGCCCTGCCACCACATAGCAGCACATTGTCACACTTTTCTCTCTTGTTTAAACAGTCTCAAAAGACAAAAAACCTTTGTAGAAAAATAAATCAGGTATTATAGAATTAATTTAAATGTATTAATTGACAATGGTCTACAATCAGGGCGCAGATGCATCGGTCTAAGTGTTACATGCTGATACAGTTGCTGATATAGTTTTAAACAAATTATTTAACAGTTCATTCAGGAAACCAATTCATTGAACTGGTTGCATAAAAATAATGTTTTTTTTCGACATACACACAAATCAACATGACAGATCTCAGTGTCAGCTGTCAGTTCACATTCAATTAAGTACACAGTTCAATTCAAGTACACAGAAATAAAACCTATAAAGGAACATTTTTTAAACAAATGGTTCAGTTGGTCACACCTGTTTGGCAAACATTTGACTTATTTGTGTGGGTTCTCTTGTGGACAGTTAAAACACTATTTTGTCTAAAACATTTCCACCATAATTTGCAAGAAAATGGCTTCTCATGTGTGAGTTCTCATATGGACAGTTAATTTACCTTTTTGACTAAAACATTTCCCACATGTATTGCATGAAAATGGTTTCTCACCTGTGTGGGTTCTCATATGGATAGTTAAACTATCATTTCGAGTAAAACATTTCCCACATGTTTTGCAAGAAAATGGTTTCTCATCTGTGTGGGTTCTCATGTGAGTAGTTAAATGGCCATATTGACTAAAACACCTGCCACATGTTTTGCAAGAATGTGGTTTCTCACCTGTGTGGGTTCTCATGTGAGTAGTTAAATGGCCATATTGACTAAAACAACTGCCACATGTTTTGCAAGAATGTGGTTTCTCACCTGTGTGGGTTCTCATGTGAATACCTAAATCATAATTTTGACAAAAGCATTTGCCACATGCGCTGCAAGAAAACTTCTTCTCACCTTTTCTACCAGGTTTACATTTTACAGATTTTTTTCCTGGAGTAGAGTTGTGAGAGACAATCCCGTCACAGCTTGGTTCTAGTTCAATATAGTTCCTTTCATTAGCAACAGTCAATATAGAGGGCTCAGTCTCCTCTCGCAGTTCATGCAGCTCTTCCTCATAACTGCTGCAGAAAACATGCTGTTCCTTTCTAACCTGTTGGAGTTCTGGTTCCTCCCAATCCAGGCTGCCGTTCCTGTTCTGGTTACAGAGCTGCTGGTCAGCTAGAATCAGCTCTTTCTCCTTAAAATTGTGTTGTTGAGTGAGACCTAAAGTGTTAGAAGAAACAAGAAAACATGTTTCACAGTTTTGATCATTGAGCTTAATTTTAACGTTGCACAGAACTGAGTAGGATCCTGCATGAGTCACTGGATTCACTGCTTGTTTATAGTTTCACATACCTGTTCTGTGTAACTTTATCTCAGGTGTCAGCAGTGGGTCCTGATGGTTGATCTCTTCTTTGTATTGGATGACAATCGGTTCAAAATGGTCCAGACTGGATTTTTTTTCCTGGTTACAGAGCTGCTGGTCAGACAGGATCTCTTCCTCCTTACAGTCATGTTGTTGAGGGAGAACTGGAGAAACAAATGGACACAAAGCAGAACTCTCAAGTTTTCAAGTTCAAGCTTAGAGTGAGTTTCCCAGTGCGCCTTTGGTGTACTGCTGTATCACCAACATTGTTATTTAATACTAATACTAATACTAATTCTAACATCTCAAATACCATTGTGGTTGATAGAAAATATCTATGATGTACTTTTTGTAGGGCTACAACGATTACTCAAGTACTCCAGTAATATTGGAAGGCAAAATGCATTGACAACTCATTTAACATTCGACAACTCATTAGTGAGGTCATTGAGAATGATTCTCTTGTGGCGCAGTGGGATGATCAGTGTTTTGGGTGCAAGAGGCCCTGGGTTCGAAACGCAAGTGAGCCGTTTGCAGGTCAGACACATAGACACACAATATTTTCCACAAGTTTGACATTTTAGAGACATTTTACCTTGAGGAGCGTTGTGAGAGAGAACCATGTCATGGTTTGGTTCTGGTCCATCATAAGCAGCAGTTACTATTGAGGGATCAGTCTCCTCTTTCAGTTCATGCTGCTCTTCTTCATGACTGATGCAGACTTCCTGCTGTTCCTCTTTAACCTGTGGAGGTTCTGGTTCCTCCTGGTCCAGAATGGAGTTCTTCCTCTGGTTACAGAGCTGCTGGTCAGCCAGAACATCCTCCACTTGACAACTGTGTTGTTGAGGGAGATCTGCAGGGCAAAGGTCAGAAGAAAACAGAGAGTTTATGTGATCTCCATGACAGTAGCTCATTTGTCAAAAACTGAACCTCAATGATGAGTTAATATAGTTTTTATTGAGGTTATTTAAAAACGCATATAGCGAACAGACTTTTTTTTTTTATTTCATGCTGGCAGCACACCACGGTATTAAACTGGTATGAGCCAGTCCTGATGTGTTTCTGTTTGTTTTTGTAATTTTATCACGTTAACAGCGCAGCCTTGTGCATCCTTTATGTTAGAAGTTACGCACGGTAATAAAAACACTTGTCCGGTAAACTGAAAACCTGCCGGTCACGTTTTCCGCTGCAAAGTTTTTTAAAATGATAAATGTAGGCTCACACGGTACCAAACTTTTGGCTTGTGCCTACACCGCTCAGAAACTAAATACCGTCTCAGCAGTGTTTTTCTAAGGGACCCGGTCACAGGTGCGACTACGGCTCGCTCTCTCTCTCTCTTCCTCGCTGTCACGTCATGTTCATAAACTTTATCAAACGTCTCCAAACATAAAATACATTATACTACTGAAGTAAAACTGAAGATTCAACCACACAAGGCATCAAATAAAATATATTTAATATTTGATCCTTATCTTCTATGTAAGCGGATTACATTTTTTATTGACGGTATTAAAAATGATACCGTCGCTACCTGTGTGCCCCGCCGGTATACCTTAATACCTCAATACCGCCCAACCCTATTATGCATTGTTTAAATGTGCTAAATAAATATTTTCAATTGCTTTATTCTTTTAAACATTAATATTAAGTTGTGTATTTGCAATGCCTTGATTTTAGTCAGGTTAGTACACAGTTATAGCCATAAGCTATTCTTCCGCTGCTTCACTTGGCTGAGGCAGAAAGATGCATGTAGTAGCGAGTCTAAGTTTGGCCAATATAGCAAAGTAAGAGTAGTGTTATTTACTTACAAATTTACTAGAGTAAAAGTAAAAAGTATCAGACATTAAAATGACTCATATGAGTAAATTTTTCCCAAAAAGTTACTCAAGTAAACGTAACGGAGTAAATGTAGAACGTTACTACCCACCTCTGCCTGGTTAATTGTGAAGCAGTGCAGTTAACTTTTGTGCTCGTGCACCTAAGAAAAAAAGTTAGTCTAGAGCCCAGTTTTCGTCACTAAGCCTAATATAAATGTAGCACAGAGCTCAGATTTTATATTAGAACCCTACAGGAGTCACAGGATTCACTGCTTGTTTGTAGGTTCACATGCCTGTTCTGTTTAACTGTATCTCAGGTGTCAGGATAATGTTCAGCAGTGGGTCCTGATGGTTGATCTCTTCTTTGTATTGGATGACAGTCGGGTCAAAGGGGTCCAGACTGGAACTTTTGTCCTGGTTACAGAGCTGCTGGTCAGACAGGATCTCTTCCTCTTTACAGTCATGTTGTTGAGGGAGACCTGGAGGGACAAATGGACACAAAGACTAATGTGATGATGGAAACATCTAAAACCTGGAACAACCAAATGAGTTAATGCAACATTAAAATGCTAACAAACAGAAAATATAAACATTCAGGTTCTGATGGAGACTGACTGATATGGAAAGGATTTTCCACAAATTTTACATTTTAGAGACATTTTACCTTGAGGAGCGTTGTGAGAGAGAACCATGTCATGGTTTGGTTCTGGTCCATCATAAGCAGCAGTTACTATAGAGGGATCAGTCTCCTCTTTCAGTTCATGCTGCTCTCCTTCATGACTGGTGCAGACTTCCTGCTGTTCCTCTTTAACCTGTGGAGGTACTGGTTCCTCCTGGTCCAGAATGGAGTTCTTCTTCTGGTTACAGAGCTGCTGGTCAGCCAGAACATCCTCCACTTGACAACTGTGTTGTTGAGGGAGATCTGCAGGTCAAAGGTCAGAAGAAAACAGAGAGTTGATCTCCATGACAGTAGCTCATTTGTCTGAACCTCAATGATTCATCCAGGTCATTTCCTTTGAAAAGCTTGAAGCAGGACAACTGGACTTGAGTTCCTTGAAGATGTTTAGCTGCTCCTACAAGCTGCTTCAAGCCTCTGAACAGTTCAGCACCTTCTTATACTAAAACTAATGATACACTTAAAGCTTTTTGTTTTTACAATTGGTTTCACTTTTTGGTAACATTAGAGCCTTTGTTTAGATATTTATTCAGAATACAGTTTATTCACATACAGTCCACAGCAGCTCTCATTAACCCTTCAGAGTGCTGAAGTAAAAAACTGAATACACCTTTACTGTCACATCATGTTTAATTAGTTAGCAGCACAAACATGTTCATCTCTCCAGTTTCAGACTGCATGGTCTCCTAAATATACACATTGTGCTTCTGATCAACAGTAATCTGTTAATATGATTTGTCTTCTATAGAAGCTGTTTAACCCTAACTAGGAATGCCAGATTCCGATTTCCAGTTTTTGACTGAGTTTGACCTGCTGCTACTGATTTTAGCTGATTACGATTTCATTTTTTCAAACCACTTTACCCAAGCCTGTGTGCCCCAGTGTGGGCATTCAGACACTAATAACTACTGTAATTGTTAGAAAACAGACCATACACATCATGAAAGTGCAGTGTTATGGAACAACAACATATTGCAAACTTACCAGTGTTTCCCTGCCATTATATAGGGGAGCAGCTATTTTCTATATAGCAGTAGATCATAACAGAAGCCTTTTAAGGAACACACATACACACACACACACACACATCAGCGGATAGAGCGCGTGTTTTGCTCACTGTTACTCATGTTGGATAGACTGAACTCCATTGACTACGCTAAACTAAGCTAAGCTAAGCTAAGGGTTGTGCGCGAGTGCATTTGACCGGCATAAAATCGTCATATCTCTGCTGATCTGCGGACGCCGGTCATGGCCGATCAATCCGTTCATCTCTGATGCTAACTGAGAAATAACAGCAGCTGCTCCGTAGTTTTCAACAGTAAATAAACGAAGCACAGAGCTCTGAGGAGCTGAAGCAGAGAGAGAAAAGCTGGAGGGACACATCTGTAGCTTCAAGTCATGAAGTCAGTGTCCTCCTGTTAGAAACACTATGTGTTGAATGTGCACTCTTTTCAAACAGAGACGTTGTTGTTCCGTGACATTGTCATATTTACATACCTATTCTGTGTAACTTGATCTCAGGCTTCAGGAGGAGATCCAGCAGTTTGCGCTGACGGTCCATCTGGACGATAGTTTGTTCAAACGCTCCCAATATTTCAGCAGCAGCAGCAGTTAGCCGCTCGCTGATAAAACCTCTCAGAGACTCAGCAGCAGCCATTCAGATGTGATAAAACACTCACAGCGGAAAACTTCTGTTGAACTTCTGCTGTCGCTTTGCTCGTCTTTCTAGTCCCTCTTTCCCCTCCTCCTTCTTCTTCAGTTGATTCGTTTGAATCAAAGTCTTGTTATTCACATTTATTTCTTCTTTTTACTTTGATTTCCGTTGCTAGGCAATCAAAGTCTTGTTATTAGTTTGATTGCTGTTGCTAGGCGTATCTTCAGCATATATTGACTGATTTCAGCCATGCAACTATTAAAATGTTCATCTTACAGAGGACATTTCATGTCAACTTCATGTTATTTTCTAAATGTTATAATATTTTAATTATTAATAAAAATTCAAAAGCCTCAGACCTTTCATATGGTATATTCACATGCTATTCTTTAAGGTCATGACTTCATACCGCTCGTGTCTTCAGCTGTTTCTTTTTCATATCTTCATAATATTCAAAGATTTTCCACTGTTCAAAATAAGAGCTTCATCTTTTTAAATTCTTAACCGTGTTTCAGCAAATTATATTCATTTTGCAGATTCTCCAGAAATTTAGAGCATCCATCATATCAGCATTCAAAGCAATGCTTCAGCTGCAGCAATCAAACTTGTATTTTCTTAAGGAAATGCTTTTATAGCACTAACAGTTACATTGTTACATTGTTACAAAGCAATGAGCCACCAGAAGCATGTACCAGAAGCAGACAAAGATTTCTAATATGATGTTAAAGGTATCAAATAATGACCAAAACTCAACACATCCACTCTTCATGTTACAAAAATGGCAATATGTATCATACACAAGGTGCACACACAGATCCATTTTTTCTCCAGTCAAGAGTATTAATAATCCTTCATCTTGTTACATTCTGCACAGCACAGATCCTGTTTAAAGCATATAATAACTTATTACCAACATTCAGAAACTCTTCACTCTGAGAGAGACATCTAACAGTCTGAGAGGTTATGGCAACTTTAAAGTCCTGATGGTGAGAACCACCAGGAAGAGTCCGTGTGTGTCTGTATGTGGAGTCAAAGGGTTAAAACTAAGAATTAATTATATTAAATTATTGATGATTATAGTATATTGTGTGATTCTGTTTCTATGCATAGATTCATCCTATGGTGTTGTTGTATGTATGTGCTTACAGTATGACAGGAAGCAGCTATACTGGTTATGTTCTATGAATGATAGAGACGGGGTGGAATCAGATCAGTTCTACTTCCTTCCACTCCCTTTCAAGCATATAGTGCAGACTTTATGTACAAGCATGTATCCAGGGTCAGTTCTGCAGGCTTGTTACACTGGCCCTTACACAGTCCTAGAAAAAGTAAATGACCATGATTACATAGTTGCCACACCAGACCATAGGCAGAAAAGCAGGCTGTGCCACATTTGTATGTTGAAACCAGACTTACAGCAGCTGCTGGCTTCACAGTCTCCTGTCACTGAGGAGAGGCCTGTTCTGTCGCTGTCCGGTGCTGAAATCATTGACCCGTGCTGTATCCTGGTGACTCTGTCCAGTGCTGAAACTGCTAGTAGGGCTGCTCCCTCTGCACTGCTGTCTAATGCTCATGGTTGTGATGAACAGCTGGGGACTGAGGGTTAGGGTTCAGTAAGTAAGTAAAAAGTCAGCCAGTCACCATTATCTGATCTGAGGGGGACAAAGGCTCCAGTGACCCCTACCAGCGGCAAAGGGGTCAGTGTGGAGGTGGTGGAGGAGTACAAATACCTGGGAATGTCCTTGGACCACAAACTGGACTGGAGTAAGAACGTGGACACTGTTTACAGGAAGGGCCAGTGGCCTCTACTTTCTGAGGCAGCTGAGGTCCTTCAACATCTGCAGGACAATGCTGAGGATGTTCCATGTTCTAATTTATCTTTTATTTCTATTTGTCTATAACAAAATAGAATTTCCCCCCAGGGATAAGATCACAGACTCTCCCTCTCCCTTGGGTGCACTCTCTCTCCTCTCCCGCAAACATTTAGCTACTGTATGCTAACATAAGTCCGTCCATCATTGACAGGCTGATTAACGTTAAACTAAAGTAAGACTACTGCTCACTGTCAGCTGGTTTTATCAGTACAGTGTCTGAATAAGCAAAATTGCAGTTCTAAAACACACTTTTTTCAAAACAGTATACACAATTCTCTGCTTTTGGTACAATTTTCATGCAGAACATATCTTGTTTTCATAAGGAACACACTGCCAAATATTCAAATATGCACACTGACTCATCACAAGGGCAAACAATCATCACACAGTTTTACAATGAGGAATCAAAGCTTTAGCATACAAGGGCAACAGGTGAGCACCTCTGTTTTGGAGCAATGGATTGGTGTGTGTACTCTCACTAGAAAATTGCAGTACTGCATATCAATACAGTACTCAATGAGTACAGTAGTACGGTAGCTACCTTTGGCCCCTACAACACCGCCCATCTGATCACATTCTTGGACACCTTACACAACACACTCATTCCACCAGATCAGGTAGATGGCCCAGAGCAGCTCAGGTACGTTGTCATTTGGGATAACGTAAGTTTCCACAGGGCTGCTCTGGTTTGTAACTGGTTCACTGCCCACACACGCTTTTTAATTGTTTCTAAATTCCCTCCATATTCTCCATTCCTCAAGCCTATTGAGGACTTTGTTTCTGCCTGGAGATGTGTATGACCAAAATCCACAAACGCGTATACCTCTTCTCCAAGCTATGGAGGAAGCATGTGGAGATATGGCAGCTGATGATTTTCATGGCTGGATTCGCCATGCTAGGCCAGGGAAAACATTGCTTAAATAATAAAATGTTACTGTGTATGTGTGTGTTCTGAGTATAAAAACAATATTCTCAAATATTTTACAACACACTTATGTATGTACTGTCTGTTGTCAGTGTAACACTGAACCGAAAAACCAAGTCATTGGAAAACACTCCATTCATCACAGTGTTTTACACTGAGCACATCAGTGTTCAGCTGGTTCTTATAAATGTCTAATCATATGATGGTTTGTGTGTGTCATTTGAAAACATAAACCCATTTTGAGAAGAAATAATATTGTTTAGAATGTAATGTTTCATTTTGCAGGAGAATTGAGGGGTTTTGCCCATTGTGTGTGTTATTTTGGATTTGTATGTAGCGTTCTGACAATGAGGCATGCTTTCAGAAAATGTGTGTAAACAATTGAGAAAAACTGTAAGAATCATAGTTAGTGTCGAATCAACTGTTCACACTTCAGTCCGGTAGGTGGCGGTAATGCGCCTTGGAAGTTCGCTGCCGACCGCCAATACTCTTAGAGCAGGAAGGAGGGGGAAGAGGAAAACAAAGACTAGCACAGCGACAGCAGACGTTGAACAGAATTGTTACTACTGTGAGTGTTTTATTACCATCAAGGTTTTTTTATTTGTGTGTAGAGTTTTACACAAATAGCACATAGTTACAGAAATGTGCTTAAGCAATCAGAAAAAAACTGTAAGAGACGTGTTTGAAAATCTCAGCACTCAAAGACACAAGTGGCAGCTGTCCATAGTGCTGATCAGGACCCTCACAGTGATGCAGTCAGGCTCTCTGTCTGATGTGTGTTGCTGCATGCACACAGGAAAATTATATTCTTCCTCATCTAGTTGTTGCAGAATAAGAAGCAGGAGCTCATCACACTGTGAGCTGATGTTAGTGACTCTACACTCATCTTCATCAGTCAATTTTTGGAATTCTGGTTCTGTTTAGCTTGTGGGCCAAAAATAACCCATTTTAAAACAGAAGCTGTGGACCATATAAAATCTGACATCCAAACAGGACTACACAGTCCATCAAATGATACCATCATGTGTAGCACTGAGGTCTGAATGATTTCAGCTGAGCTGTGCAGGTCCTCTAAAGCCATCATTTACCGGTAGTCCAAATTGTTATGTATTTTGGTCCCTACGGGTAACCGTAGTTATGTTGTACGTAAGCATGTAATGTTTTGAGTATGCCCCTGTATGAGGATGAGTTGAGCTCTGCCAAGTTGCTAGACAGAGGCTAATAAATTGTGTCGTTTTTAAGAACTATTTTCTTTATTTCTCTCACCTGAAATAACGATGGAAGATATAACACAAATTGTTGTTGTTCTGTACATTCTTGTGAAATATGAGAACTGAGGTCACTAACTCACATCTTCAAAAATAAAGTCAAAAAGATAACTGTAGACAGGCAAACTCTGAAGCAGAGTCTTTATTGCAGATCAAAAATGATACGACAAGAAAACCTGAGTCAGCAACCGGTTGCAAAAACAAGGCATAATCCCTTCTTTCTAACGCCATCAAGCCCCTCCTTGACTGCTACTCATCTTTTAATCTTCTGCCACTGTCCATCCATGGCACCTGGCCGTGTGTGTGTGCCTACAAAATTCAAACCTTCGTAGAAAAATAAGTCAGGTATTATAGAATTAATTTGAATTTATTAATTGACAATGGTCTACAGACAATCAGGGTGCAGTGTTACATGCTATGTTAAGGAAATGATACTGCAGAAATGCAGTGCAATTGATTGAACATGTCCCAGCATGCTTTACCTCCATCACATTCTGAGAGACAGCTGATATAGTTTTAAAGAAATTATTTAACAGTTCATTCAGGAAACCAATTCATTGAACTGGTTGCATAAAAAAAAATGTTTTTTTCGACACACAAATCAACATGACAGATCTCAGTGTCAGCTGTCAGTTCACATTCAACAGTACACAGAAATAAAACCTACCAAGGAACATTTTTCAAACACATGGTTCAGTTTGTCACACCTGTTTGGCAAACATTTGACTTATTTGTGTGGGTTCTCTTGTGGACAGTTAAAACACTATTTTGTCTAAAACATTTCTACCATAATTTGCATGAAAATGGCTTCTTCTTCTTGGCTCCTTCACCTTTTCTCAATCACATAGAGGATTTTTTTTTCTTCATGGAGGTGGAAAGTTTTTGACCATCAGCCACATGGACCCGTCATACCAAGCGGTTTCATCCCTGGTGTATCACCTGCGATGTTGACGAAAACACGAAAAAACATGTAGCATAAACTGTTTTTACGCTACATGTTTTATGCAATGCATGTACCTTGTGAACTGAAAACACGTGTTTTTGTGTGACAGAATGATTTCATTTTGAGTCAGATTTCCAGTGTTTCGGTAAGGTTAGTGTGTTAGTGAAAGATGTATTGTATTTTGAAACAAAGAGTTAGTGTTTATTTAACAGAATGTGTTTTTGAGAATGAAATTAACCCTTTGTCCGATTGTATTTTGTAGGTGTGTGTCTGTGTTAAGAGTTTAGAAAAAGTATCTGAAGAATGGCTAAATGCTTGTTAGCGATTGAAAAAAAAACTGTAAACTAATTTTTGAAAAAGCGTAATATTTTAAAAACTATAAGTAGCTGAAAAAGAAGTTAACCCATCATGTCCTCAATAAGCTGAACATTTTGACACTTGAATAGCACAAAGTATGCTCAAGATATGCTGAGCCAAAAAGTGTACAGAAGAAAAAAAATCACAAGAAAAGAAGTAGAAGAACTAAAGTTTGATTGCTCTGCCATCTGCTCTGCAATCAAACTAACAATACAGCTACAGTGAGAATTTACAGTGGAAGTGGTGCTTAGCCTCTGGTGCTCAGTTCTGCATTTATACCTTTTCACTTCAGGAAGCTATATTATAGTTATTATACTATATGTAGCATGAAGCAAGTGGGGTGAGCTTTTGTAATAAAAAAAATAAAAAAAACATGGATTTATTCTGACCCATTGGCATTTTAAAGTCCAGTGTGAACGCTCCAAAGAACTATTCACCTTTTCTCAATCCCATAGAGGAGTTTTTTAAGGCATGGAGCCACATGACCACCCCTTGATGCCATGAATGCTGCCTGCAGGGACACTGCAGTTGAAGACTGCCAAGCATGGATCCGTCATACCAAGCAGTTTTATCCCCGGTGTATCGCCTTGGATGACATCAGATGTGATGTTGACGAAAACATGTTTTTAGTTTAGTCTGTGATAGTCCAGGTAGTTGTTAGGCTTGTGTTTTGTTCTTGGGTTTTTGTTTAGTTCTTTGAGTCTTGTTGTCCTTGTGGTGTTTGCCTCGTCTTGTGCTTCCTGTTTTATTTTGACAGTCCTGTCCACCTTGTGTATTGTCTTGAGTTTTACTTCCTGTGGTTTCCCTCCTCGTGTGATTACCTGCCCTGCCCTAATGTGTGCCACCTGTGTCTCGTCTTGTGTATATAGTCCTCCCTGCACTCGGTGCTAGTTTGTTTCGTCATTCATGGAGTTAGTGTGTCTCGTCATTGTGGGAATGTGTTTGTGCCTCGCCACTCCTGACTACGTGAACCTTCTGGTGACTATGCCCACTATGTTTTGAACTTTAAACTTTTGAGTCTATGCTAAGCCACGCTACGTGTGATATTTATTTGTATTTTTGTACTTTTTGCCCTCCTGGCCTTGAATATAGAACTGCCTTTTGATTTTACACCACTCTGTGCCTCTGCAACTGTGTCCGCACTTCACAACTCCTGACAAAAGCAGAGAGTTGTGTTTACAGTTCAGCAAAAAGAGTGCTGTGCAGTGGATTATATTTACACATTTGCAAATTGTGTGTTACAAAAGTGCGAATTGAGTGTAAAGCAGTGTTTTTGCTTTTAGTTTTGCAAACTCAGTGAGTTTAACTATATAACTATTAATAGTTTTAGAAATTGTGCTATAAGAATCATTGTTGGTGTTTAAGCATTCAGAAAAAAACTGTAATTCCACCAGAGTTAATGTCACTCGACAATGGGTAAATGTATGTTTACTTGCACAATGTGACTCACATCTTTACACATCTGTGATTTAGTGTGTCTTACAGTCAACTTTTCTGTGTGAGGATGTGCGTGTGTCAGGGTGGGATCATGTAATTTGATTAATGTATATAGTGATGACAAAAGACGGGGCACTAATACAAGTTTTAGGCCCCAGCTTAATATGATATGCTGTAGTGATATCTGAGAATCTGAGTATGGAAAAAGTCTGGAATTTTACATTTGAAAATGTGTAGGAACCCTGTAATTGGCAGATACCATTTTTGAAAATCATTGTGGCATAACACACACATTTCTTAATAATACAGAGAAAGCTCTTTATTGCTGACTGTTAGTATGTGTCTGTGGTTTATTAGTAATGGTGACACATATCCATATATGTAAGGTCTGATTCTTATGTCACAGTGTACACTTTTCAACACTGAAAGTAAAGAGTGAAAAGTAAGTCAAGAGGTTGTCCACGTGTCTGGGATGTTGGCTCAGGTGGTAAAGGGACTTGCTGCACCCATCATTATTTCTTCTTTCTCTTTTATTAATTCCATTGAATTTAGTTCCAAAAAGTATTGAAAAGACTGTGAATAAAGCTGTTAAACTGTGAACTCTGAACTTTGTTAAAACCTGACATTCAAGGCAAGTTTGCAGATTGTATTACTTCATGTAAGCACCTATTTACACGATATACCATCCATACAAACCTGAACAATAGGATCTATTAGTAATGTCCATGTGCGTTAAAGAGAAAAAACACACAGAAGAAAAAAAGTGAAGGGAAATGTGTTTACTGGATTTTTATATTTAGATTGGATTATTTTCCATGTTCTTTGACTCAGTCTTTACACATGCTGTCCTAAAGGACACCATGTTCTGCTTCTTCTTTTTATAATCATCAAAGTTGATAACCTGATGTGTCTTAAACATTTAACAAATAAATTCACTAAATTGTGACAATTAAACTAAAGAAATGATGCTGTTATGCTATATGACCAGCAGGTGGCGGAAGAGACTCAGAAACAAGGAGCCTATAGGCCGACTAGCTTGGCTGCTGACAGTTGGTATGGCAGGAGCCTCTCCATATGATCCTTAGATACTTACCTTTAAATCTTCTGCCTGACTTTGTATCAACGTGACATCATCATCTTATTTTCTTTCAGGGCTTCTTGGTACTTTTTTGAAGTCTTCTTGGTGTATTGAAATATTCTCATTGTGCAGTTACAGCATCACTGAAATGAATTGTTGATCTTTGTTGTTAACAGGAACATGGGAATCTGAAGCAGTCTGTCCTGTTTTTATATCTGATGCCTTGATGTGTGGCTCACCTGAACATCTGATAAGAGACTAAAACCATCAGGAGGACGCTGCCAAACCACCACAGACAGTTTGTCCTGCAACAACAGCAACAAGTGTTTGTCCTCACAAGTGTGTGAACTGCAGGAGAAGCACGCTTGTGATAAGCACTGCAAAACATGCCCCATGATCTGCATGAGCCTCTTACTTCTGTGGCTGTTCCAGTGGTTTGCACTTTTGTCCACTAGGTGGAGCCACATGCTCAGACAGGCTCAGCTCTTGCCTCCTTTCCCATCCACAAAGCATGCTTCAAAAACATGTGTATGTGTATAAATATATATGAATAGTAGTTTATAACACAACATGTGTGGGTGTGTGATGACACAGTTTTCAGTCTGGTTAGTAACAAGTTAGTCATTAATAAGTTCAATTAGTCCAAACCCTCATCTCTCCTGTTCTCCAGCCTTCCTCACCACCACCAGGTCTAAATACACACACACACAAACACCAAACTGTGGTAATACCAGATATCATGGCATCATCAACTCTTCATAAGAATTCGTTTCTTTCTTTTTATATCTTTTCTTTTCTATTAGCAGTGATCAGTCTCATCTGAAGCTCCTCCTTCATGGTGTGGTTACAAACCACAGCACCCAGCAGTCTTATCTGAGGGCAGCAGGGGCTGATGGGAGTTTTGAGCAGCTCGTCCTCGTTTGGCCTCAGCTGCATCAGAGCGTCACTTCTCTGTGAGTTCACCAGAGGAAACATGCTTCTCCTGCCGGCTGCTGTTCTCTGCTGTCTGTGTTCAGGTGAGTGTTTCCAGCCAATCGGGCGCTGACGAGCCGCACCTGTAACAAACACTGACCTCCACCTGTCTCTGCAGCGCTGGTTTCCATGGCAGCAGATCTGATTCAGGACGATGCCTCGCTGACCAGGAGAGTTGGTGGACATGTGTCCTTCAGCTGTGGAGGGATTCAACAGTGTGGCAGCAGCTATATACGGTGGTACCAGAAGAAAGACAAGGACACATTCAGACTGATTCTTTATATTCAATCAGATGGTTCCATAAATTCAGGTTACAATCATCCTCAGAAAGATGATTTCTCAGCTGTAAAAACACAGAAGGGCTGGGAGCTGGAGCTCAAGACAGTTAAAGAGGATCATTCAGCCACCTACTACTGCTCCTGTTTGACTGGGTCCCACAGTGAGAGATTATGCGAGCAGCCTGAACAAAAACCAGCAGAGAACAGAAAACCACATCAGCTTCATGTTTCACCTCCATCTCAGACTCAAACACACTCAAAGAGCTCTGAAGCATCGAAAGCTGCACAAATCCATGTTTGATCCCAACAAAGGAAGGAATGAGTCCATGTGACCAGAGGGGACGCTGACTGGGAGTCTTCCAGTCGGAGCTTCACATGTTAACAGAGGAAGTTTAGAATCAGCAGGAAAAAGCTGATGATGAGGACGCTGTGATGCTTCTTACAAACATGGAGATTTTCAGTGTCTCTGTTTTACACAGACGTTCCTGCAACATGGAATTCTGACAGAATTCTGCCTCCTGATTGGATCCTCAGCAGGTTTTTGTATGAGCCTGTTTCACTGTGTGGGATGTGAAGATCTTTGGTCCTGGAACTAAACTGATAGTAACAGGTAAGAACTAACATTTATTTTTACTGTTGGAAATGTTGAAGCTGTTTAAAGTCACTTTCTTCATGAACTGTTTCTACTGAATCACATTTTTATTATTTTTATACTTTGTATAGAATTTATCACACAGCACACGGACAGAAAAAAATAAATAAAAAAAAATAAAATTGAGTTATTGTTTCTGCAGAATTATTTAGTGTTTCATCATTACAGTATTTTTAATCAGTAATAAATTAATATATAAAATAAAGAAACCTGATGTGGTGCTACAATAAGAGGAAATCAAATGTACATATAAAAGATAAAAGATGACACATTAAAGATAAACATTAATATGTTTTATGTGTTAACACAGGTTTCATATTCATCAAAATTATACAACATATAAAAATACATATTTTGCTTTTGTAAATGAAGACATCAATATGCAATAATTATAATAACTCATCATAATGTGTATGTTAAATGTGATCTGGTAAATATTTTATCTAGCATGTCCATCAATAATATTTAATGAACAGAAATGTATAATATTTGACATATCCACACATACTGCCCGTGTCTGCTTCAAGTTTATTTATTTAATGTTTATATTTCATGCTGTATTTATTTCATCCCTAATATGCAAATCGCTCCTTAAAATACAAATCATGAACGTACACGGTCCTTCTCTGGTTAACTATAAACCTCATCACTACATCCATACTGCACATTGCCACCAATATGCAGTATGGTGATTTAAATTATGTTTCATACATAAATCTGACAAATTAAAACAATTTACAGATTTTTAAGTGATTAAATAATATGTATTGTATGTGACAGATTCATTATAAAGCAGTTTTGTTATTTGTTACATGTGTGTAAACTTTATATATAACTTCATATTATAACAGTGGATTTTTGATATTAACCAGTTGTAGGTCAGCTACAGTTTATACTTAAATTTCAGAAGCTCAAAGCATAAATTGATGTTTTATTTGCTTTTAGCTTCCTTTAAGATTCAGACTTGCTTGTTCTTAAGTGACAGAACATTTTACCAATGTCATGTGACATGTCCTCCAACATTCCAAGACGTGCATGTTAGGTTCATTGTCTTTGTCTTTCTGTGGCAGCCCTGTGATAGACTGGCCACCCATCAAGGTCTGTCTCCCACTGACAAATACTAGACTCCAGCCCCCCATGAGCCAGTAGTACAGAACAAGTTTAGGAATGATTTAAATTCCCTATCCCCCTCACAGCATGATGGAGCTGCTGCACTGACAGGCTGATGATTGTGTGTCTGTGTTGTGTAGCCTCAGAGCAGCAGGTGGTGAAGCCCGTGGTGAGCGTGTACCCAGCAGCACCCACAGGCCGTCCTGAGGGGAGCAGCTCCCTGCTGTGTCTGGCCTCAGACATGTTTCCTCCTCTGGTCCGCTTCTCCTGGAAAAGACAGAAGGAGAATGGCTCGCTGGAGGAGCTGCATCCTGCTGAGGGAGAGCAGCTGGAGCTCAGAGAGACGGGACACAGCGCCGCCATCTTGTTTGTCCAGCAGCAGGAGAGCAGCAGTTATAAGTACAGCTGTTTTGTGAACCATGAGGGGGGCACAGTGAAGGCCCAAACAGAGCAAGGTAATGAACATGTTCATGAGATGTTGAGCAGAGAGCAGAGGACCTTTGTAAATATGTGACTCTTCTGTTTCAGAGCTTCCAGCTGCAGCTTCCTGTCCTCCAGAGAGAGAACCTGCAGACCTGCCAGCTGTGCAGCTCACTGACTGTAAGATCCATTCAGGATGAAGATGTTCACATCCCAACACAGTCAGAGAATGACCTGTCTGTCTGTGTGTCTGTGTGTCAGGGTCCTTCCGGTCTCAGTGCAGGGTGAAGCTGCTCCTGCTGATCTACACTGTGCTGATAGTGAAGAGTCTGCTGTACTGCTGTGGACTCTCTCTGCTGATGATCGGCTGACTGCTCGTCCTCCATCACATCATCCATCACTGTCCTCAGAGTCCATCAGTGATCACATGAGGCTCTTTTTTTCTCTTTGTACTAAAACTTTGAGTCAGTATAAAACTGAATCTGACTTCCTGTCTGCTTTGATCTTTCTGCATTTATAGCTTTACTTTTTATCACAAAGTGTCTTCACATTATTTCACTGTCGTTTCACAGTAAAGCTGATCCATCATGTTGCTGCCTGGCAGTCATGTGACCATGGTTGTCAAGCAGCAGGTGCAGAACAGGATGTGATAAAAATCAAAGAATGAAACCACACGGCTGTTGTGTGTGTTCAGCGTGGTGTATGTGTGTGTTAATCCTCTTCTATAAATCTGCATGCCGACGACTGCTGTTTTCTACACAGTGACATAAAATGAGAAAATGTTTGAATGTTTTATCTGCACACATGTGCTCTCTGTGAGCTGTCTTCAGACTCTCTGCAGCTCTGTCACTTTCTGATATTAATAAACTCTTTCAGATCTGATGTTTTGTATCCAAACACATTTTCGGTGATTAATTAATTGTTGAAAACACTGAGTGCAGACTGATCAGTTTAAAGAGCATGCAGTGAGCAGGAAATGAGGCAGGTTGAGGACTTCCTGGAATGATTCTGTAACCGTCACAGTGAAACCCACAGAAATCCACAGAGCCGTCTGATTGGCTGCTTTCTGTCCTAATAACCACTGAGATCACACTGATATCTGCAGCTGTTCCTCCATCTCTCTCTACACTAATAATGCTCTTGTTAAACAGTAGATGTAGCATTAAGCATCACTGCCCTCAAGTGGTCACTGTCAGGTACAACATGTTGTCTGTGAAGGTGAGAGTATGAACCAGAGGTACAACTGACCTGTGATGTCATAACAAGACCAACAGCTCTCTTTAACAGACCAAGAGAAGAGTGATGTCACAAGCAGACCTAACAGGCCAGTTTAAGACAAGTGGAGAATGATGTCATAATCAGAGCAACACATGAAGTAAAGACATGTATGAATGACTGTGGTCAAAGAAAGAAATTATTGAAGTCAATAGAAAATGAGAGTAAATGTTGCTGCTGTCCTTCACTCTGACTGGAGACAGGAGCTGTATAATCATCATTGTAACAATAAGAAGAAAGCAGCACAGAGTCACATGATCATGTTGTACAGTAATGAGTGGAAACAAAAAGCAGGAAAGGAGGAAACAGAACTTTTAGCTCAAGTGCTGCCACCTAGTGTCAATATGTGGTATTAATTCTACTACATATTCCACCTTTAACTCACTGCCATATATACTGTGCCATGTGTGAAGTGATAATAAAAATGTGAATGTGAATGTGTTGTATATTAACAACAACACCTGTGCACTTTTAACCCACACTTTTGTACAATCGCCAACCCTGCCCACAGCTCCTGTTGATGACCTCGTAAGCACTTTCACTTGCAACCTTGGAGACATGCCACACTGGTTAAAACTCAAAACACAATCTGCACACAGACAGAAGACAGAAGGCAAAAAACTATGCTCCAATCCTAAAACCATCCTATTTCTCAGAGATTATCCATAGGAAGAGCGACAATGCTCACACATTGTCAGCACCAGCATCAGTCCCACCTGAACTGCTGTCTTAAAAATAACACAATGAATTTGCATCATTTCTCACACTTAGAGTGTTAAAAGTAAGACAAACACTTTGCAGCTCTAGCTCCAGCAAAACCACAATGTCACTTGTGCTTCTCACCACCGCCAGTTGACCTGGCACATTTAACCTCCTACAGCACTGACAGAAACTACTAAACGACTAAAAACCAAAACATGCTCCCTGCAAAATCTAACATAAATAATTTTCACTGCATAGCTTCACGTGTGCAGATAGTAAACAATTCTCCTCAGTCAGGGCACTTTCCCCAAGCCCTGACAACTGCATTCATTACAACTCTTCAAAAACAATCAAACCTGGACATGGACAAGGTTAGACATCAAATGACGAACCTTACTTTTCATATTTATTTTTTCATAATCAACAACAACAACAAAGTCTACTTAACACAGCTATGACAACTGCCTGTTTATTCAATACAGTGTCAATGAAAGCACAAGCCGATTCCACGACAATGTTTACATACTTCAGTCATGTTGTTATGACTGACAGCTCACAGAACACATGTGTCATCACTACACCCCCACAAGCACAATAAGCATAGTCAAACCAAAACAACACATTTGTGGATCCACTACTCACCCAGCTGATGGAAAGCTCATCCTCTGGACTGACCACCGGTGCCTCTCCTTGCCGTTTTCTCCATACACCAACAACGTGATTCTCTGGAATCCAGCACGGACACACAAACGCTCTGCTTCGTATCACACCATAAATCGACTCCTTAGCAGTCTTCAGCGGTTGTTTGTGGACCCCGGCAGATCCAGTTAGCACTATAGCCGCTAATGCTAGCTCCCGGTAGCCTGCAAAGCTCCAACATCCGAGATTGCTTCTACCGCTAGCGTCAGCGCAAAATGTCCCTCATAGAGAACAATATATTTCCCACAGTCGACTGTATCCTGTGAGGCTCCAGGTACATTCACAGAGCGTATTATTGTCCATTAGCTTCGAAGCAACTAGCATGCGTGTACAGCAGCGACAAGGCGTGGTGACAACAACAGTCACGTGTTCTACGGGTAGTCATTCAGACCATACGAGCCTCCGAGCGCTGAACTGCATCATTCTGGCTTCTGAACACTCGCTTACTAAGGCCTTGTCCACACGACTCGGCCGTTTGGAAACCCGAATACGCTCATTTTAAAACCGGCTCCCATACTTGATATATCTATGTGGTAACTGTGGAAATTGGAAGAATTGTATAGTTGCCTGCCTGTCCACTAGGTGGCGTTTGGTAGAGTTGTTACCAGTTGGGTGTAAACAAAACAGAATTCTACTGCAGCTGGCACCCAAAATGTTGCATTACTGCCATCTTCTGGATTCAAAGAGACAAACACTTTAAAAAAATAGGTATAAAACCCTCAACCTATCACAAACCTCCGAAACCCGGGGGGCCAGGACACCCCCCTCTTCTCCTCCAGCCCTTCAGGACTTCAGATCTTCTGCCTTTGCGCTTCACCCTCCAGGAATTGAACCTGGCTCTTTAAGGGCACAAATCACTCCCTTTACCACCTGAGCCACTCACCCAGGTGTCTCAGTCAGCCTTTCACTCTTCACAGTCCCACAGAACAACACACCACTCACTTAACCCTCTGAGCCATTCGTTCAGATGCTTGGATTTCTTCTCGGCTCATATACCGTCCATGCTCCCTGAAACTACCGTTTTATAATTATATCTTACATATATAAGATCCACAACATATCAAAAGTAAAGAATGAAAAAAAGGGAGTTAAGAAAATAACATCACTAAGTATCAATAAATCCTGGAAACCAAAATCATTTCTCCCATGGAGAAACATTGTTTACTGTCACCATGACAACAGTTACATTACAAATATCCATAGATTAGACTGAACTGTAATCGATCAGCAGAGTTGAGAAAACATGTTAACTTGGTTAGGATGATTCAGATGTGCAACAAGCTGTAGTGAATTTTAACTTATTATTGGCTGAAGGAGCAAGAAAAAAAATCAGACTTTATTCTTTGTCTGACTGCATGTGATGTTTTTTTTTTTACTTTAAAACATAAATATATGAAATGTTGATTCTCAAACCTGTGATCGTTCATTACAGGAAAGCTGCGCTCAACAAAGCAGCGTGTTGAACGCACCTCAAGCTGTTTTAATCTATGGCAAAACGGGCACACTGGCACTTTGATGGTTAATCACACGATCACTGCAAGGGAACAAATAAGGCACAAGCATGCACACACACACACACACACACACAGCTGCTGTTCACCTCAACAATCTCACACACTCCTCAACTGACACAGCCCTCTATTTTTTTAAATCAATATATGTACAGCCCAACAGTATATTTGTCTATTCAAATGTACTGAGATCAATTGACACACACACACATAAAAGTATATAAAAGTATTGAAAAGACTCTGTGAATAAAGCTGTTAAACTGTGAACTCTGAACTTTGTTAAAACCTGACATTCAAGGCAAGTTTGCAGATTGTATTACTTCATGTAAGCACCTATTTACACAATCTACCATCCATACAAACCTGAACAATAGGATCTATTAGTAATGTCCATGTGCTTTAAAGAGAAAAAACACACAGAAGGAGAAAGTGAAGGGAAAAAATTTTTATATTTAAATTGGATTATTTTTCATGTTCTTTGACTCAGTCTTTACACATGCTGTCCTAAAGGACACACCATGACCTGCTTCTTCTTTTTATAATCATCAAAGTTGATAACCTGAAGTGTCTTAAACATTTAACAAATAAATTCCCTAAACTGTGACACTTAAACTAAAGAAATGATGCTGTTATTCTATATGACCAGCAGGTGGCAGAAGAGACTCAGAAACAAGGAGCCTATAGGCCGACTAGCTTGGCTGCTGACAGTTGGTATGGCAGGAGCCTCTCCATATGATCCTTAGATACTTACCTTTAAATCTTCTGCCTGACTTTGTATCAACGTGACATCATCATCTAATTTTCTTTCAGGGCTTCTTGGTACTTTTTAAGTCTTCTTGGTGTATTGAAATATTCTCATTGTGCAGTTACAGCATCACTGAAATGAATTGTTGATCTTTGTTGTTAACAGGAACATGGGAATCTGAAGCAGTCTTGATGTGTGGCTCACCTGAACATCTGATAAGAGACTAAAACTATCAGGAGGACGCTGCCAAACCACCACAGACAGTTTGTCCTGCAACAGCAGCAACAAGTGCACTGTTTGTCCTCACAAGTGCAGGAGAAGCACGCTTGTGATAAGCACTGCAAAACATGCCCCATGATCTGCATGAGCCTCTGACTTCTGTGACTGGGCCACTGGTTTGCACTTTTGTCCACTAGGTGGAGCCACATGCTCAGACAGGCTCAGCTCTTGCCTCCTTTCCCATCCACAAAACATGCTTCATGCAACATCTGTATATGTATAAATATATATGAATAGTAGTTTATAACACAACATGTGTGGGTGTGTGATGACACAGTTTTCAGTCTGGTTAGTAACAAGTTAGTCATTAATAAGTTCAATTAGTCCAAACCCTCATCTCTCCTGTTCTCCAGAAAAGAATTCTTTTCTTTCTTTTTATATCTTTTCTTTTCTATTAGCAGCGATCAGTCTCATCTGAAGCTCCTCCTTCATGGTGTGGTTACAAACCACAGCACCCAGCAGTCTTATCTGAGGGCAGCAGGGGCTGATGGGAGTTTTGAGCAGCTCGTCCTTGTTTGGCCTCAGCTGCATCAGAGCGTCACTTCTCTGTGAGTTCACCAGAGGAAACATGCTTCTCCTGCCGGCTGCTGCTCTCTGCTGTCTGTGTTCAGGTGAGTGTTTCCAGCCAATCAGGCGCTGACGAGCCGCACCTGTAACAAACACTGACCTCCACCTGTCTCTGCAGCGCTGGTTTCCATGGCAGCAGATCTGATTCAGGACGATGCCTCGCTGACCAGGAGAGTCGGTGGAAATGTGTCCTTCAGCTGTGGAGGGCTTCAACAGTGTGACAACAGCTATGTGTTCTGGTACCAGAAGAAAGACAAGGACACATTCAGAGTGATTCTTGATATTGATAACAGTAATGGTGACATCGATAAAGGTTACAGCAGTCATCCTCAGAAAGATGATTTCTCAGCTGTACAAACACAGAAGGGCTGGGAGCTGGAGCTCAAGACAGTTAAAGAGAATCATTCAGCCACCTACTACTGCTCCTGTTGGGTTGATGATGGAAGTTCCCACAGTGAGAGATTATGCGAGCAGCCTGAACAAAAACCAGCAGAGAACAGAAAACCACATCAGCTTCATGTTTCACTTCCATCTCAGACTCAAACACACTCAAAGAGCTCTGAAGCATCGAAAGCTGCACAAATCCATGTTTGATCCCAACAAAGGAAGGAATGAGTCCATGTGACCAGAGGGGACACTGACTGGGAGTCTTCCAGTCGGAGCTTCACATGTTAACTGAGGAAGTTTAGAATCAGCAGGAAAAAGCTGTTGATGAGGACGCTTCGATGGTTTTTACAAACATGGAGATTTTCAGTGTCTCTGTTTTACACAGACGTTCCTGCAACATGGAATTCTGACAGAATTCTGCCTCCTGATTGGATCCTTCACTCAGCAGGTTTTTGTATGAGCCTGTTTCACTGTGTGTGAGGATCTTTGGTCCTGGAACTAAACTGATAGTAACAGGTAAGAACTAACATTTATTTTTACTGTTGGAAATGTTGAAGCTGTTTAAAGTCACTTTCTTCATGAACTGTTTCTACTGAATCACATTTTTATTATTTTTATACTTTGTATAGAATTTATCACACAGCACACGGACAGAAAAAAATAAATAAAAAAAATTAAATTGAGTTATTGTTTCTGCAGGATTATTTAGTGTTTTATCATTTCAGTATTTTTAATCAGTAATAAATTAATATATAAAATAAAGATGGTGCTACAATAAGAGAAAATAATTTGTACACATGAAAGATAAAAGATGACACATTAAAGATAAACATTAATGTGTTTTACATGTTAACACAGGTTCCATATTCATCAAAATTATACAACATATAAAAATACATATTTTGCTTTTGTAAATAAAGACATCAATATGTAATAATTATAATAACTCATCATAATGTGTATGTTAAATGTGATCTGGAAAATATTTTATCTAGCATGTCCATCAATAATATTTAATCAACAGAAATGTATAATATTTGACATATCCACACATGCTGCCCGTGTCTGCTTCAAGTTTATTCATTTAATGTTTATATTTCATGCTGTATTTATTTCATCCCTAATATGCAAATCGCTTCTTAAAATACAAATCATGAACGTACACAGTCCTTCTCTGGTTAACTATAAACTTCATCACTACATCCAGTGGTAAAACAGACGTGAGCCCTTTTGTTGCTGCTGTCAGCTTCAAGGAGACATAAATACAGCATGAACTGAATCAATATGAATTAAAATGGAGGAAACCTTTATTTGACCCACAATGCAGACATTAAATAAATAAATGTAATATTAAATAAATACATGAGGCAACAAATGAATTAATAATATGCCACCAATATGCGGCATGGTGATTTAAATCATGTTTCATACATAAATCTGACCAATTAAAACAATTTACAGATTTTTACAAGTTATTAAATAATATGTAATGTATATGACAGATTCATTATAATTTTAGCCATCAGATGCGTCATGTGACATGTCCTCCAACATTCCAAGACGTGCATGTTAGGTTCATTGTCTTTGTCTTTCTGTGGCAGCCCTGTGATAGACTGGCCACCCATCAAGGCCTGTCTCCCACTGACAAATACAATAGACTCCAGCCCCCCATGACCCTGTATACTTGTATACTTGTATACAAGTTCAGGAATGATTTAAATTCCCTATCACCTCACAGCATGATGGAGCGGCTGCACTGACAGACTGATGATTGTGTGTCTGTGTTGTGTAGCCTCAGAGCAGCAGGTGGTGAAGCCCGTGGTGAACGTGTACCCAGCAGCACCCACAGGCCGTCCTGAGGGGAGCAGCTCCCTGCTGTGTCTGGCCTCAGACATGTTTCCTCCTCTGGTCCGCTTCTCCTGGAAACGACAGAAGGAGAATGGCTCGCTGGAGGAGCTGCATCCTGCTGAGGGAGAGCAGCTGGAGCTCAGAGAGACGGGACACAGCGCCGCCATCTTGTTTGTCCAGCAGCAGGAGAGCAGCAGCTATAAGTACAGCTGCTATGTCAAACATGAGGGGGGCACAGTGAAGGCCCAAACAGAGCAAGGTAATGAACATGTTCATGAGATGTTGAGCAGAGAACAGAGGACCTTTGTAAACATGTGACTCTTCTGTTTCAGAGCTTCCAGCTGCAGCTTCCTGTCCTCCAGAGAGAGAACCTGCAGACCTGCCAGCTGTGCAGCTCACTGACTGTAAGATCCATTCAGGATGAAGATGTTCACATCCCAACACAGTCAGAGAATGACCTGTCTGTCTGTGTGTCTGTGTGTCAGGGTCCTTCCAGTCTCAGTGCAGGGTGAAGCTGCTCCTGCTGCTCTACACTGTGCTGATAGTGAAGAGTCTGCTGTACTGCTGTGGACTCTCTCTGCTGATGATCGGCTGACTGCTCGTCCTCCATCACATCATCCATCACTGTCCTCAGAGTCCATCAGTGATCACATGATGCTCTTTTTTTCTCTTTGTACTAAAACTTTGAGTCAGTATAAAACTGAATCTGACTTCCTGTCTGCTTCAATCTTTCTGCATTTATACTTTACTTTTTATCACAAAGTGTCTTCACATTATTTCACTGTTGTTTCACAGTAAAGCTGATCCATCATGTTGCTGCCTGGCAGTCATGTGACCATGGTTGTCAAGCAGCAGGTGCAGAACAGGATGTGATAAAAATCAAAGAATGAAACCACACGGCTGTTGTGTGTGTTCAGCGTGGTGTATGTGTGTGTTCTTCTATAAATCTGCATTCCGACGACTGCTGTTTCCTTCACAGTGACATAAAATGAGAAAATGTTTGAATGTTTTATCTGCACACATGTGCTCTCTGTGATTTGATGATGAATGAATGGTTTCAATGTGAGTAGATGAGGAAATTAACCTACAGCTGTCTTCAGACTCTGCAGCTCTGTCACTTTCTGATATTAATAAACTCTTTCAGATCTGATGTTTTGTATCCAAACACATTTTCTGTGATTAATTAATTGTTGAAAACACTGAGTGCAGACTGATCAGTTTAAAGAGCATGCAGTGAGCAGGAAATGAGGCAGGTTGAGGACTTCCTGGAATGATTCTGTAACCGTCACAGTGAAACCCACAGAAACCCACAGAGCCGTCTGATTGGCTGCTTTCTGTCCTAATAACCACTGAGATCACACTGATATCTGCAGCTGTTCCTCCTTCTCTCTCTACACTAATAATCCTCTTGTTAATAAACAGTAGATGTAGCATTAAGCATCACTGCCCTCAAGTGGTCACTGTCAGGTACAACATGTTGTCTGTGAAGGTGAGAGTATGAACCAGAGGTACAATGTAAATGCCTGCTTGTCACCAAGGACACGTCACCATCAAAGCAGGAATGAGGATCAAGCTGAGAACCTTGCAGTTAGTGGACTACCACTCTTCCACCTGAGCCACAGCTGCCTGACCTGTGATGTCATCACAAGGCCAACGAGAAGCAACACGGTCAGTAAACAGTGATGTCACAACCCAACCAAGCAGCTCTCTTTAACACAGCAACTGACCTGTGATGTCATCACAAGACCAACAGCTCTCTTTAACAGACCAAGAGAAGAGTGATGTCACAAGCCGACCTAACAGGCCTGTTTAAGACAAGTGGAGAATGATGTCATAATCAGAGCAACACATGAAGTAAAGACATGTATGAATGACTGTGGTCAAAGAAAGAAATGATTGAAGTCAATAGAAAATGAGAGTAAATGTTGCTGCTGTCCTTCACTCTGACTGGAGACAGGAGCTGTATAATCATCATTTAACAATAAGAAGAAAGCAGCACACCAGTCACATGATCATGTTGTACAGTAATGAGTGGAAACAAAAAGCAGGAGAGGAGGAAACACAACTTTTAGCTCAAGTGCTGCCACCCAGTGTCAATATGTGGTATTAATTCTGACTACATATTCCACCTTTAACTCACTGCCATATATACTGTGCCATGTGTGAAGTGATAATAAAAATGTGAATGTGATTTATTGTAAAGAACTTTACTTATTATCTCTATTATAAGTGTGTGTGTGTGTGTGTGTGTTTGATGGAGTGTGTAATGTCTGCTCAGTATTATTGATACTGCTGTGTGTGATCTGAAAACTGATCAAACTGTGATGTGTCTGATGTTGACAGAAGAACCAGAGGATGCATCTAAATAATGATGTCATATGGTCCCTAAAAAGGAGTCTCAGAGGCTCTGTCTCCTTCCTGCCTCACCTGCAGACAATCCTCCAATCAGACGCCTGTTTCCACGGCCCTCATCAGCCCTGCACTGTCAGCACATCTGCATGTAGCTGCCTGCTGTGTGGACTCTGACCTCTTCCTGCTCTCTGCTTTGTCCATGTTTACATCAAACAGCATCAAGTGTCCTCCTCCCTCCTTCTGGACACACACAGCATGACAGTGTACAGCTGTGCTCCTCCATGCACACACACTGAATCTACTGAATGTCAGCACAGGTCAAGAAGAGAATCACATGTCAGACAGTCAGATCCACCTTTAAAGGTGAGGTAAGAGAAACCTATTTGTCAACTGTCCATACTCCAGTCCGGCAGGTGGCGGTAATGCACCAGTAAACTGAAGACGAAGAAGAGGAGGAAGAAGGAGGACGAGGAAAAACAAAGCGACAGCAGAAGCTGAACAGAAGTGTAACTACTGTGAGTGTTTTATCACATCTGAATGGCTGCTGTTGAGTTTCTGAGAGGTTTTATCAGCGAGCGGCTAACTGCTGCTGCTGCTGAAATATTGGGAGCGTTTGAACAAACTATCGTCCAGTACGAGGAAGAGATGGACCGTCAGCGCAAACTGCTGGATCTCCTCCTGAAGCCTGAGATCAAGTTACATAGAACAGGTATGTAAACATGACAATGTCACGGAACAACAACGTCTCTGTTTGAAAAGAGTGCACATTCAGCACATAGTGGTTCTAACAGGAGGACACTGACTTCATGACTTGAAGCTACAGATGTGTCCCTCCAGCTTTTCTCTCTCTGCTTCAGCTCATCAGAGCTCTGTGCTTCGTTTATTCACTGTTGAAAACTACTGAGCAGCTGCTGTTATTTCCCAGTTAGCATCAGAGATTAACCGACTGATCGGCCATGACCGGCGTCCGCAGATCAGCAGATATGACGATTTTACGCCCGATAAATGCACTCGCGCACAAACCTTAGCTTAGCTCAGTTTAGCTTAGCGTAGTCAATGTTCAGTCTATCCAACATGAGCAACATGGTGAAGACGCTCGCACATTACCACCGTGTACGTCGTCAGTTGTTGAGCTGTGAATTATCGATGTAGCCCAAGTTGATAAACAGTACAGCACTGATATGATCCATTACATGTTGGCTGGTAGCTGAATTCCACGCAGTGCCGTGGTGCACACACCTCCACAGACCACAGCCAGGTTAAGACCTGACAGCTTAACATCCACAGAAGTTTTGTGGCTCCTGTCTGCCAATGACAGACACAGACAGCAGTATTATTTAAACAAAGTCCATGATTTGGTTCCTGGGGGTCAGGAATCAAGACTAACTCATTTACAGCACTTATAAACTACCTGATCACAGCTAGCAGATGCTAATTGTCTAATGATCACACAGAATGTTCCCGTTGAACATGCTGTTACATGCTGGCCGACATCACTATGTTCATTGTTACTCCTGAAATGATGAAAAATTGAATTTTGGGGAAGAAAAATTCCTGGTTTGTACAAAAAAAACGTGTTGAGATACACCTGCAATACATCAATATCACACCAAGGTGACAACCAGTTAATTTGGGCACCAGTCCATCACACTAGCCGATCAGACAGATGCTGATTTTATCAGCCTGTGCCTGTGTGTGTGTGTATGTGCACGGGGCAGCTATTTATTGTGTTTGATAAAAGAACAAAGTAAAGACCTGTTCTATAGGAAAGGTGACCTTGAATGACTTCTGCTATGATCTGCTGCTGTATAGAAAATAGCTGCCCCCTATATAATGGCAGGGAAACACTGGTAAGTATGGAATATAATGTAACAACAGTAGTTAGTAGTGTGTGAATGTCCCACACTGGGAAGCCTAATATTTTGTTATTGCACCCTAAGTTAGACTTGCTGAATGTCTGTTGACACGATATTACTGAAAAGCTGATTGTATTTCTATGTTAGAATTTTCTGTAAATACATCTCTCTGTGTGCTGTGAACCTTCTGACCCTTTGCCCTGCAGATCTCTCTCAACAACACAGTTTTAAAGTGGAGGATGTTCTGGCTGACCAGCAGCTCTGTAACCAGAGGAAGAACTCCATTCTGGACCAGGAGGAACCAGAACCTCCACAGGTTAAAGAGGAACAGCAGGAAGTCTGCACCAGTCATGAAGGAGAGTGTACTGAAAGAGGAGACTGATCCCTCTATAGTAACTGCTGCTTATGCTGGACCAGAACCAAACCATGACATGGTTCTCTCTCACAACGCTCCTCAAGGTAAAATGTCTCTAAAAGGTGAAACCTGTGGAAAATCCTTTCAATATCAGAACTTAACATTAGAAGTGTTTTTTTTCTCTTTGTCAGAACCTGAATGTTTATGATATTTTCTGTTTGTTAGTATTTTAATGTTGCATTACTGCCTCACCTGCAGACAATCCTCCAATCAGACGCCTGTTTCCACGGCCCTCATCAGCCCTGCACTGTCAGCACATCTGCATGTAGCTGCCTGCTGTGTGGACTCTGACCTCTTCCTGCTCTCTGCTTTGTCCATGTTTACATCAAACAGCATCAAGTGTCCTCCTCCCTCCTTCTGGACACACACATGCATGCATGCATGCATGCATCCATGCACACACACTGAATCTACTGAATGTCAGCACAAGTCAAGAAGAGAATCACATGTCAGACAGTCAGATCCACCTTTAAAGGTGAGGTAAGAGAAACCTATTTGTCAACTGTCCACACTCCAGTCCGGCAGGTGGCGGTAATGCACCAGTAAACTGAAGACGAAGAAGAGGAGGAAGAAGGAGGACGAGGAAAAACAAAGCGACAGCAGAAGCTGAACAGAAGTGTAACTACTGTGAGTGTTTTATCACATCTGAATGGCTGCTGTTGAGTTGTTGAGAGGTTTTATCAGCGAGCGGCTAACTGCTGCTGCTGCTGAAATATTGGGAGCGTTTGAACAAACTATCGTCCAGTACGAGGAAGAGATGGACCGTCAGTGCAAACTGCTGGATCTCCTCCTGAAGCCTGAGATCAAGTTACACAGAACAGATGTGTCCTCCAGCTTTTCTCACAGTAGTCTTTGTGTCCATTTGTCCCTCCAGGTCTCCCTCAACAACATGACTGTAAGGAGGAAGAGATCCTGTCTGACCAGCAGCTGTGTAACCAGGACAAAAGCTCCAGTCTGGACCACTTTGACCCGACTGTCATCCAATACAAAGAAGAGATCAACCATCAGGACCCACTGAACATTATCCTGACACCTGGGATACAGTTACACAGAACAGGTATGTGAACCGTGCAGGGGACAGTTCACCCCGGGTCTCCCAAATGGAACGGACAAGGGGATGTCTCCCTCTCCTGATAGTGTGCGTCATTGTGTGTTTGTGTATGAGGAGTGAGAGCTCTTATCAACAGTAGTAAAAATCATTTCCCCCCATGTGGGGTGGTGCAAATAAATGGAAAAAAAAAACACACAAAATTTTTAATAGAAAAGGTGAATGTGGACTGGATTTTTTTAACCTTTATTACAGTCTTGGTCATGTCAAACATCAGTAAAAAAAAATGACTTTGTTGCATTATTAGTTAGTAAGTTAGTAACTAAATGAGCTTAGTAAGTTAGTAAGTAAGTTAGTAAGTAAGTAAGTAAGTAAGTAAGTTAGTAAGTAAGTAAGTAAGTTAGTAAGTAAGTAAGTAAGTTAGTAAGTAAGTAAGTTAGTAAGTTAGTAAGTTAGTAAGTAAGTTAGTAAGTAAGTTAGTAAGTAAGTTAGTAAGTAAGTAAGTAAGTAAGTTAAGTAGTAAGTAAGTAAGTAAGTTAGTAAGTAAGTTAGTAAGTAAGTAAGTAAGTAAGTAAGTAAGTTAGTAAGTTAGTAAGTAAGTAAGTTAGTAAGTAAGTAAGTTAGTAAGTAAGTTAGTAAGTAAGTAAGTAAGTTAGTAAGTAAGTTAGTAAGTAAGTAAGTTAGTAAGTAAGTAAGTTAGTAAGTAAGTAAGTTAGTAAGTAAGTAAGTAAGTTAGTAAGTAAGTTAGTAAGTAAGTAAGTAAGTAAGTAAGTAAGTTAGTAAGTAAGTAAGTTAGTAAGTAAGTAAGTTAGTAAGTAAGTAAGTAAGTTAGTAAGTAAGTAAGTAAGTTAGTAAGTAAGTAAGTTAGTAAGTAAGTAGTAAGTAAGTAAGTTAGTAAGTAAGTTAGTAAGTCAGTAAGTAGTAAGTAAGTAGTAAGTAGTTAGTAAGTAAGTAAGTTAGTAAGTAAGTAAGTTAGTAGTAAGTACGTAAGTTAGTAACGTAAGTAGTAGTAAGTAAGTAAGTAAGTAAGTTAGTAAGTAAGTTAGTAAGTAAGTAAGTTAGTAAGTAAGTAGTTAGTAAGTAAGTTAGTAAGTAAGTAAGTTAGTAAGTAAGTTAGTAAGTAAGTAAGTTAGTAAGTAAGTAAGTTAGTAAGTAAGTAAGTTAGTAAGTAAGTAAGTTAGTAAGTAAGTAAGTAAGTTAGTAAGTAAGTTAGTAAGTAAGTAAGTAAGTAAGTAAGTTAGTAAGTAAGTAAGTTAGTAAGTAAGTAAGTTAGTAAGTAAGTAGTTAAGTAAGTAAGTATTAGTAAGTAAGTTTAGTAAGTAAGTAAGTCATAGTAAGTTAGTAGTAAGTAAGTTAGTAGTAAGTAGTAAGTTAGTAAGTAAGTTAGTAAGTAAGTAGTAGTAGTAAGTTAGTAAGTAAGTAAGTTAGTAAGTTAGTAGTTAAGTAAGTTAGTAAGTAAGTAGTAAGTAGTAAGTAAGTTAGTAAGTAGTTAGTAAGTAAGTAGTTAGTAAGCTAAGTAAGTAGTAAGTAAGTATTAGTAAGTAAGTAAGTTAGTAAGTTAGTAAGTAAGTTAGTAAGTAGTAGTTAGTAAGTTAGTAAGTAAGTTAGTAAGTAAGTAAGTTAGTAAGTAAGTAAGTTTAAGTAAGTAAGTTAGTAAGTAAGTTAGTAAGTAAGTAAGTTAGTAAGTAAGTTAGTAAGTAAGTAAGTTAGTAAGTAAGTTAGTAAGTAAGTAAGTTAGTAAGTAAGTAAGTTAGTAAGTAAGTAAGTAAGTTAGTAAGTAAGTAAGTTAGTAAGTAAGTAAGTAAGTTAGTAACTAAATGAGCTTAGTAAGTTAGTAAGTAAGTTAGTAAGTTAGTAAGTAAGTTAGTAAGTAAGTAAGTTAGTAAGTAAGTAAGTTAGTAAGTAAGTAAGTTAGTAAGTAAGTTAGTAAGTAAGTAAGTTAGTAAGTAAGTAAGTAAGTTAGTAAGTAAGTTAGTAAGTAAGTAAGTTAGTAAGTAAGTTAGTAAGTAAGTAAGTAAGTTAGTAAGTAAGTAAGTTAGTAAGTAAGTAAGTAAGTTAGTAACTAAATGAGCTTAGTAAGTTAGTAAGTAAGTTAGTAAGTTAGTAAGTAAGTAAGTAAGTAAGTAAGTAAGTAAGTAAGTTAGTAAGTAAGTTAGTAAGTAAGTAAGTTAGTAAGTAAGTAAGTAAGTAAGTAAGTAAGTTAGTAAGTAAGTAAGTTAGTAAGTAAGTAAGTAAGTTAGTAACTAAATGAGCTTAGTAAGTTAGTAAGTAAGTTAGTAAGTTAGTAAGTAAGTAAGTTAGTAAGTAAGTAAGTAAGTTAGTAAGTAAGTAAGTAAGTAAGTAGTAAGTAAGTAAGTAAGTAAGTTAGTTAAGTAAGTAAGTTAGTAAGTAAGTAAGTTGTAACTAAATGAGCTTAGTAATTTAGTAAGTAAGTTAGTAAGTTAGTAATACGTAGTAAGTAGTAAGTTAGTAAGTTACGTAAGTAGTAAGTAGTAGTAAGTAAGTACGTTGTAAGTACGTAGTAGTAGTAGTAAGTAATGTAAGTTGTAGTAAGTAAGTTTAGTAAAGTAAGTAAGTAGTTAGTAACTAAATGAGCTTATTAAGTTATAAGGTTAGTAGTAAAGTAGTAGTAGTAAGTAAGTTAGATTACTGAAAGACTACTTTAAACATAACCAACACTTCTAAAACCCTCAACCTCTCACCACCTTTGGTGACATAACCCCCTGTTCACGAACCCCCGAAACTCGGGGGGCCAGGACGCCCCCCCCTCTTCTCCTCCGGTCCTTCCGGACTTCCGGATCTTCTGTCTTTGTTCTTCACCCTCCAGGAATCGAACCTGGCTCTTCAAGGGCACAAATCACTCCCTTTACCCCTTGCTTTACCACCTGAGCCACTCGCCCAGGCATTTGGACCTCCTCTCAGTCAGCCTTTCACTCTTCACAGTCCACCACTCACTTAACCCTCTGAGCCATTCATTCAGATGCTTGGACTTCTTCTCGGCTCATATACTCCCTGAAACTACTGTTTGCCGTTTTGTCTTGTATTTCATACCTCAAGCTGCTCACTTGTGCTTTAACCTGCCCCTCAGGGACAAATAAAGGAATTCTGATCTCTTTGTAAACCTTGTTACTGTCATGGATGCATTTCAAATAAATAACATAAAAAGATCCTTGCTGTTCTAAAATGCACACCCTGAGTGTTATATTAATGCGCACCCTGATTTGAACTGTACATGATTGTTTACACAAATAAATATCAGTAAGAAAAAAACAGCTGAGAATAAAACTAAATGTTCATTCAACATTTATTTATTGTTTACACACATGGATGTTACAGTTTGTAATTATATCTTACATACATAAGATCCACAACATATCAAAAGTAAAGGAGAAAAATAAAAGGAGTTAAGAAAATAACATCACTAAGTATCAATAAATCCTGGAAACCAAAATCATTTCTCCCACAGAGAAACATTGTTCACTGTCACCATAACAACAGTTACAGTACAAAGATCCATAGATTAGACTGAACCGTAATCGATCAGCAGAGTTGAGAAAACATGTTAACTTGGTTAGGATGATTCAGTTAGCTGTAGTGAATTTTAACTTATTATTGGCTGAAGGAGCAAGAAAAAAAATCAGACTTTATTCTTTGTCTGATTGATGTGATGGTTTTTTTTTGCTTTAAAACATAAATATATGAAATGTTGATTCTCAAACCTGTGATGCATTGAACGCACCTCGTGCTGTTTTAATCTATGGCAAAACGGGCACACTGGCACTTTGATGGTTAATCACTTCAGGGGAACAAATAAGGCACAAGCATGCACGCGCACACACACACCTGTTCACCTCAACAATCTCACACACACCTTAACTGACACAGCCCTCTATTTTTTTAAATCAATATATGAACAGCCCAACAGTATATTTGTCTATTCAAATGTACTGAGATCAGCTGACACACACACACACACACACAGACTTACAACAGTTAACTTTTTTTTGCCTCAGTCAAACTAAATGAATGATCTTTTGGTTCTTTTCAGTCACATCATATTCTGAATTATAGCAACAACACAACGCCAATATTCAACCACTGATGATGATAATGATGATGATGATTTGGCCTTTGAGAAATTAAAAGACAACAACTTAAAGAGCAGTTTTGGCCACAAAGCTAGGCGGAGACCAGATGATGCTGGTCCAGCAAGGTCTGGGTGAAGTTGTTGATCGGCCCAATGGCGCTGAGAGACATGGCGTTGTCCCGCCCCCACAGCAGGTTAGGACCAAACACAACAGCCAGGTTACTGTTGGTCATCTTGTTCACCTCACTGTTGGCTGACACCTAAACACACAAACATACACACACAGCTGTCAGAAACAGACGCACAAATGTGAAAGGAAGCGTGGTGTCAGAGCCGTACCTGTGCCAGGAATGTGATGAGGTATCGCAGTGATGCATAGTTCTCCTCAGACAGAGACTCCACGAGCGTCTTCATGACGGTCACCTGACTGTCACTGGATACAGCTGCAACCTATCAAATGCCACTGTGAATAACAATCCTAGAGAAACCACTGATTATTCAACTATATTCATGACTTCTTGGACTAATGGTCTTGACATACAGGCCAAGTTGAAGATGTCGTTGTAAAGCTGGTAAGTGAGCAGCAGCTCGGGCAGTTCCCTCAGGAAGGTCTTCAGAATCACAGCAGCCAAGTGGACGTCTTCCATGTCTCTGAAATTCACTGCCTGGCCTGAAACACACAAAGCCGCTCAGCTGTAAGCCTTCTTTCTTCTACTTCATCTGAAAGAGCAAAAGCTGCACAAAACTCTGAAACACTAAAGATTCTGCAGGACGATGCTGAGGATGTCCTCTGAGTCTGTGGTGGCCAGTGCCATCATGTATGCTGTTGTCTGCTGGGGCAGCAGTCTGAGGGTGAGGGACATACACAGGCTCAACAGAATATTCAGGAAGGCCGGCCATGTTGTGGGAGAGGACCTGGACTCTCTGACAGAGGTGCGTCAGAGGAAGATGTCCAAAATAAAGACCATACTGGACTGTCCCTCCCACCCACTCCACACTGTGCTGACCAGCTACAGGAACTCGTTCAGCAACAGACTCCGACTCCAACGATGCACCACTGCCTGCCTGTCTTAATCAAACTACTGAACTCTGAACTGTAACAGTCACTCAGACACTGTACATTCATGTCATGCTCTTTACCATGTAAAGGTTTTTATACAGTAGTAAATATGTTCTTCTTTACATACACCTCAGGGATGTAAATGCTATAATAATAAAAAAATTAATGCTAAATATTTCAATTTCAATTTATCTTTGATTTCTATTTGTAACCAAAAAGAATTTATAATAAATAAAGTAATTCTGATTCTGACTTCTCAGCACTGCTAGGAAGCCATGATTAACTCACATGTGAACGAAAGTCACATGACTTTTTACTTTACTTTTTACCTGAGTTGTACTTGAGCTGCACCTCCAGATTCAGTGACTGACAGTGAGAGTGGCACCTCAAACACCTGGTCAGGGAGGGGAGGGCTGCGAGGGGGAGACGTGGGAGGCTGAGCGGCCGGCTTCAGAGACGGATGTTTGAGCCCCTCCTGATATTGCTCGATGGACCGATTGGACACTGACTTGCCAATAGAATATTACAGCCGGGGTAGACATAGGTCCCCGAAAAGCCTAAATGTGTTCTTTTCGAGGAAAAAAACAGAACGTCTCTACCTATTACCATTCCTGAGATATGAGCGACTTTGTAAGACATACGCTAATTGGTTGGATACGACAGACGCCTCCCTAACATCTATGACCTGGAACAACCAAATGAATTGATGCAACAATACTAATGTGATGATCAGAAAATACATTCTAGTTCAGAACAATTGCAGCCTCCATGAGTCAAGGATTCACTGCTTGTTTGTAGGTTCACATACCTGTTCTGTGTAACTGTATCTCAGGTGTCAGGATAATGTTCAGCAGTGGGTCCTGATGGTTGATCTCTTCTTTGTATTGGATGACAGTCGGGTCAAACTTTTGTCCTGGTTACAGAGCTGCTGGTCAGACAGGATCTCTCCCTCCTTAAAGTCATGTTGTTGAGGGAGACCTGGAGGGACAAATGGACACAAAGACTAATGTGATGATGGAAACATCTAAAACCTGGAACAACCAAATGAATTAATGCAACATTAAAATACAGAAACAGAAAATATCATAAACATTCAGGACAACATTTCAGACAGAAGACAGGAGCCACAAATATTCTGTGGATGTTAAGCTGTCACGTCTTAACCTGGCTGTGGTCTGTGCACCACGGCACTGCGTGGAATTCAGCTACCAGCCAACATGTAATGGATCATATCAGTGCTGTACTGTTTATTAACTTGGGCTACATCGATAACGCTCAGCTCAACAACTGATGACGTACACAGTGGTAATGTGCGAGCGTCTTCACCCAGCTTAGCTTAAAGTCATGAAGTCAGTGTCCTCCTGTTAGAAACACTATGTGTTGAATGTGCACTCTTTTCAAACAGAGACGTTGTTGTTCCGTGACATTGTCATGTTTACATACCTGTTCTATGTAACTTGATCTCAGGCTTCAGGAGGAGATCCAGCAGTTTGCGCTGACGGTCCATCTCTTCCTCGTACTGGACGATAGTTTGTTCAAACACTCCCAATATTTCAGCAGCAGCAGCAGTTAGCCGCTCGCTGATAAAACCTCTCAGAAACTCAGCAGCAGCCATTCAGATGTGATAAAACACTCACAGTAGTTACACTTCTGTTCAACTAGCGAACAAACTACTTCTTCTTCACATGTGATGTGCTGTCGCTGTGCTCGTCTTTTTCTTTCCCCTACTTCCTTATTTTCTTCTTCTTCAGTTTATTGGCGGTGGGAGCCACCTTGTAAGGCGCATTACCGCCGCCTACCGGACTGGAGTGTTACAGCAGCAGTACAAGTAAGACAATGCAGTGTGCTACTAGAGAAGCATAAAAACTAGAAACAGATAAGTAACAAATAACCTAGAATTAAAAATAACTGTAAGAATTATTTTATCTTTTAATTAAAATATAATTAAAAATAAAAGAATACAAATTAAGAATAACCATGAGATATACAGCTAGGCACTCTTCATGTGTTCTCATGTTATCATTATGTTCCATGTTATCTGTTCCAGAGACAAACAGCATTGGGGGTCAACGTTGTGTGGAGATGTGGAGCCAGGTGAAAACCCAGAGCCCAGACACTTATATAGCTGTTGTATGTATATATGTCATTTGTATAAAGACACAAATCTTTGACATGTAAGCAGCAGGCCTGTCCACCTGACCTTTTATATGTCCTTCTGGTTCTTTTCTGACCTTTTCTATCTGTTCCTGTTAAGCACACTCAGAGTAATGTGTCTCACTGTGCTTCATCACACAATCATCACCTGTGTGTGTATTTACGTGTGCCTCGCCACTACCTGTAGCTTATGTGTGACGTATCATGGAAGTGGTTGTGGCTGTACTGAAATGAATGATAAGTTAATGCTGTCTGTTCAGAGCTGTCAGTAAGAGCTTGTTTAACAAGTGTGTTGTTGTTCGGCTGTCCCGCCGAATATTACACTGTGTATATATGGGGAATATATACATGCTGTTCACAGCTCAGTGTCTCAGTGTCTTCACTCTTCAGTCCATCAGTCCAGTCTGATCCTTTTTATGAGAGTCTGTGTCTGAGTCCTGCCTGCTTTTTGACTATGGAGCTGATTATTCCCCGTGTTTGGACCTTTTCAATCCTTTTCTCCTCCTTGTCCAGGGAGTAATCCAATGTAGAACCACAACTGGAAACTGTAGTGTAGTTTGTTTTATCAGTTTTCATGGTGCATATGGTGCTCTCAATGCTAACGCCATTTGTGGTGCTTTGATGATGCTACGAGCATAAACTCCACCTGTCGAGGCTGCGCCTCATTCTTCGAATCCAAAGGCAAACACAACCCTGGTTCACATGTGTCATGAATGGAAGAGTTTTCTGACACAGTTCAAATAAATACATTCACTCATTCATGTGTGTAGTTTTTACATTAATAATATTGTAGCGTCTCACTCAGTGAAGCTGCTCACTGCTCTCTGTTTCTGACTGAAATAACTCCTCCTTCTACCATTGTGTTGTTGTCTCCTTTGAAGCTTCACATGTGGATTGTTTCAGGAACATTTGTTTGTGGGATAATTCAGTGGTTCTTACAGCTGAGGAAATTAATAAGTAGGGCATCATTTTGTATTTTCTCTGCACTAAATATAGCTGAAAATCAGTCTGCCACATGTATTTTTATATGAAGAAAGTGTAAAAACAAAACTGAAGTTCGGGGTCGACCATATCGTATACGACATGTCTTACAAAGTCGCTCATATCTCAGGAATGGTAATAGGTAGAGATGTTCTGTTTTTTTCCTCGAAAAGAGGACACTTAATGCTTTCTGCTGTAATATTCTACGGGCAAGTCAATGTCCAATCGGACCATCCAGCGATATCAGGATGGGCTCAAATATCCAAATGTAGAGCCTTGTGCCTCTGACAGGACCATCAAATATGGTTTAAGTGACAAGAGAAGTCTCTCCCCTGAATAGCTCGGTCGTCTACACGGCTGAAAAGCATTTCTGAACCCAATAATAGATGCGCAGCGGACCGTTATCTCAACCAGAAAGTGCGTCGATCTGTATACCCGTTATACACCATTATACACTTATATTTCTTACTGGAAACGTTTTATTCGACATTTTAGCGTTGCTAAGGAAGTTACGTCGAAGATGTTCCGGGTGAACAGGGGAGATCGCTCTCAGACGCTCAGAGTAAACAGCGCTCCTTTTTTAAAACTTTTGCCGCACAAATATTGCAGTGGGAAAAGAGACATTTACAGCATGACTATTTCTGAAAGAATAAGAAAAGATTATAGACTGTGACGCGGTTTCTGAGTCACTGGCAGAAGGTTTTTTTCCAAAGATGAACAGCTGGATTACATGGAGCATGTGGAACCAGCTGAAAAGTGATAAACATTTATAGTGACAATAAGAAATGAAGTAAAAATAATGTGTAAATAAGTAATTTGTTATACTTATTTGTGTTTTTTACATTTATTTTATACAGAAAAGTGTCCCAGCTGCACCCCCCCTTCTCTCTGAGAGGTTACAGCCTGAAAGAAATGAAATGTGTACATTTAACAATACTGAATAATTGTAAAAAGTAGAGCAGTGCAATGACAAAGAAAAAACTATTCTACAACATGAAAGGATACTATTGTCTAGGCCAGGGGTCGGCAACCTGCGGCTCCACATGAGGCTCTTTCATCCCTCTGCTGTGGCTCCCAGGCAGCGAGCTCATTTTTGGAAGAAAATAATAATGTGAATAAATAATGGCCATTTAATTTAAATGTATTTTATTTTATTCATTTAGTTTTTTCAAAGTAATAGTTGTTTCTTTGGAGATTGAGATGCTCTCGTGACATTAAAACTTTTAATATTTTGTCAAAATATGCGTCACGGTCGCGTGCTGTAGCAGCACCTGTAACACTGGACAAACTGGTGTTCGACAGCCTACATGGAATGAGATTCCCGACACTTAAATGAACATGGAAACGTTTGCATTTGGAGTCCTGTTGATCTTTGGATCCTCATACTTGTGCGAGCTGGTGTTTTCCATCATGAACTACATTAAAAGTAAACACCGCTCCAGCCTCACAGATGAGCGCTCGCAGTCCTTCGTGAAAATCAAAGCGACGTCTTCCAGCCCTGAAATGGACACGATACACTGTGCAGTGAAGTTCAAGAGCAGAAATCACAGTAACGAGGTGAAAGAAATAATTAAACACACATTTTTATATCGGACCCTGAACTAACGTGTTTTATATTCAGGTTGACGGTTGACTACTGTAGCCTGCGGCATGGAGGAAATGACGGCGCACTGAAATCAAAATAACATTTTGCACAACATAGTGCTATTGTTTATTTAAGTTTTACCCAGACCCACCCACTGAGGTCTGTAACCACATATAAACCATGTTTCCCCACCAAACAGTTAGAACTGATGAAGATGCTTGGATGAGCAGTGAAATGTCTTCAAGAAAACTCTACAAGTCCAGACGCCTTGCTTCAATCTTCTCTACGTATTTTTCCAGCTAATCATACATGGCTCAAATATTAGCAGCTCATGTACTGGCACAGCTTCATGCAGCCATTCACAGTACACCAAATGTGTCCACATAAGAAGGAACTCTGTGACGACCTGCTGGGTGTAACCACACTTAAAACATACACAAGAGGAAACATGGTAAGAAAGAAAAGAGAGGGGGGGCTATACCCCAGATGAAGGAGTAGCATTGCCTCCTGAGAGAACTCCTGGAACATGTTGAGGCAAATGCCAATGACCTGCTACTGCACAACAATGTGAGGTGGCCGAGTAAAGGAAATGCACTCGTCTTGAGTCGGAGAGCACGATGAGCATGATGAGCACAAGACCAAAATTGTTGCCTTTTATCATGAACATTACATCACATCTTAATGAGCTGCAGCTTGAACTCATTCATCTGCAAGGAAATGCTGCATTAAGAAAGCATTTTGAAACAACTGACCCTGCTTCTTTCTGGCTACAGACTGTGTCTGAGAGTGCCTAAACAAAGTAAACCACAGTAGTTTCATACTTAAACAGGCCCGATACAACTCAAACTTGTTACGTTTATTACGTTAAGGAACTTTTTATTAGGACTTTTTTTGTTAAGCTCTTTTTGGCACAATGTTCATCTCGAGTGTGACACAATTTAAACCAAACGTCAAATTGGCATATAATTGCTATATGCCCGACCCCAAGCCTCTGTGCATACAAACCATATACACTCCAAACAAAGCTTCATACCGTTATCGATGCTATTTTCATGCACAACACGTGCAGTGTCCAATTTACCGGACACTTCTCCACGTTACGGCATTCCTGCGAGGCTACAGTGGCTATCCAAGTACATACAAACTAGCCTACAACACCCTTACACCAACACACATCGCTTCACTTTCACTCAAGATTTACATTACGGATCTATCACTAATTTAATGCTCCTCTTCACTTCTATTTCTCCAAAACACATACAAAAGACACAAATAACATTCTACATAATCACATTGATGCCACTACAATTGACTCAATAAAACCAATAGTAATGTCAGAACCCAACTCACGCTGAGGAACCCCTCCTGCTGACAGGAAGACAGGCCAACTAGCTTTCTCACAGATCCACACTGCAGTTCCACATCGACACGGGCCTGCGGAAAGACACAAACGGTCAGCTTAGTCATCGTACCTCTTTTGAATAACATCTTCCACAGGACTCACAAACCCCAGAGTGTTTGGCTTTGTGTGGCAGGCATTGCACTTCATAATACATACATACATACATAATACATAATGCATTTCAAACATTTACCATTTTGGAGACACCCAATGACTCTTATGTCTGCACAAACTATGGCATACATTTTTAATCCACATACAGATTGTATTGTAGCTTCATGGCACGACAACATTCACACACTGTGTGTACAACCTTTAATGATAACTAAATAGTAATACACTCCAGATCCCCCACTCCCTGTGTAAAACACAAAAATATAACACATGCAATCATGTAAACTTCAAATCTGTCTATTTATCAAAACATACTACATTCTTCCAAACTCACAAATATGAGCAGAAGACAAAAATTTCCATCAAACACTTTTATTCAGTCATTTCACAACATGGCATTAGTACAAAAGGAAAGGTCGCAGGCTGGAACACACTGAGGCCAGGGGAGTGACGTCACCGGAACATCTGGAAGACACAAACATGTCAGTGACTCAGTCATTAACCAACGCAAACATACACTGCACTTACAATACACTTCGCTTGCCAGCTCCACTTACCATTCCTTGTTAACGGCGCCCCAATTGTCGACCACGTCACGCTCGTTTCTGCAAAGGCAAATTCTGGACACGGCTGTATTGACTGAAATGGATGCATTACATAAAGCACTTCTAAATCAACTCCTTTTACTTTGTCGTAACGCAAACCTGGCCAAAACTGTCTGGGTCAAGATCAGCCCTGTGGTACAGAAGACCATTGTTAAACAAGGTTAACATGACAAAGTGTGGCAAAACCTTGGAATACACATTTATTGACAAAAACACAAGCAGGTTAACTTTTGTCCCCCAGCTCAGATTCTGGTTTTTACTCCACCTCCCACCACCCTGGTGTAAGGTGGAGTTGGGGTGGCAGTGGGTACCTGACCAAAACCGAAAAAGCACAGGTTTCTGGAATGATGTGACCCTGCAATGCTGCCACAAAACGCAAGGGGCGGGACCAGAAAAGGATCTCTGACCCCACCTCTCACCTGTTCAGGTGAAAGGCAGCACGAAACCTTGTTGACAACCCAGCAGCAATCTGCCACACCATGACACATTACACACCACACGTTGCGTTTGAATATCATGTTGGTCGCAGAAACTGTACTTGCATTTCCACAGTTCCCTTGTGCAAGTACTTGATTCATACATTGCTGTGACACCATTGTTGTTTTGAAATGCCACAAAATTATTTCCCAGTTATCCACAGCTTTGATCCGGGTTTGGATGTGTTTGTTGTTGCAACTGTGCGTTTTTCATCCTTGCCATTTACTTTAGCAGTCATGCTAAAAAGTGTTTGTATTTGATTTGTCCACAATGTCTCCTTGCTGTCACCGTTTCCACGCATATGTTACATTGAGAAATTGTTGGTGCCTGTTGTGCGACACATTTGGCGTTCCTCGCTCCTTTTTTGTTGTTGTGTATGCTCTCAGTCACAGTCAAGTCACCCAAACCACACAAAACACACCTCAACCACCACAAAACTAATAGACAAATCCACACAAGCTCAACTCCAACTATCAACATGCTGGCATTCTAGGATCTAAGCTACAAAATCCACAGTCCTGACCCTACATTGCACAACACAACACCACCCAGACCCTCAGTCAGTCAATAGTCAGGGCACGTTGGTGCAGACACATCACCAGCAGAAATCCATGCTTCAAGGTGATGAATCAGTGGTCCTGTGAGGGCAAAAAAAAAAAAAAAACATTGGTAAGCAAACTTCTTCACTGAAAGGATGTGTTATAAGTTGCAAACACACTACCTTACTTGCAGAAATCCAGCCTTCCAGGTGACGAATCAGTGGCCCTGTGCAGATAAACAAAAATCACACTAGTAAGCAATAATCTTCACTGAAAGGAGGTTTTATGATAAGTTAAAAACAGTACTTTACTGGCAGAAATCCAGCCTTCCAGTTGACAAATCAGTGGTGCTGTGCAGCTAAAAAATATAATAAAACACATTGGTAAGGAAGCATCTTCACTGAAAGTGTTTGTTAACATGAGTTCCAAATATACTACCATACTCGCAGAAATTCCACCTTCCAGGTCACGAATCAGTGGTCCTGCAAAGCAAAAAAGGCACACAGGAGCATGGGAAGTGGCACTGGTAGGATATCTTCACAAGTTGCAGACATATTCACATACATGAAAACAGCCATGACACACATATTTCCTCCAACAACCCACTGTTCTGTTAAAGCCCTCCAGTGCTCAGACCGGAACCTCCAAAAAGCCCATTTACAGCTAAATAATAATATAAAGCACCCATAGTGGCTGTGAGGACTGGACAAACACAGCTGTGCTGACACTACACTATCAATTCAATTTTACCCACGACTCCCAGTCCCATGACACTGGGACATGGGTCGCTGCCTACATAAATCTGAAGTTATACTACACTTTTGGCTGCCAGTCCATCCTATGTTTCAACTATACTTTCTTTACGCGCTCTACAGCTACACTTTTGTTTTTAGGAAGCATAGCTTGTTTTAAAAATTTACATTTGTCGCATTTTAACTTTGTACGCTACAACTACACAGTTAAAGGGAACACCGACACCTCTCCTTTAACACATTCTATCTTTACGTTGATCTATTTAACACACTTTAATCTGTCTCAGTTCTATGACCTACTTTTATTGTTGTTGAAGATTATCAAGTCATCCAGGTCATAATTCAGAGAAGGTCCTAAACTACTATTATTGTTACACTCTGTTAAACACTAACGACGCACGTCTTATCTAACGAACCTCATTTTGCCACCGTTTATGGTGATATACGCAACATATAAACTTCACTTTTAGGACGCCAGGTTTGGGCCACTAATTCTAGCCTCTACACTACCGCTTTGACTAGTTTGCCTGCTAAACTGTGCTATTTAATACTACAACAAACTACTCTGGGCATTCTACACCCAAACAACTCCACAACACAACTAACCCATCGTCAACAACCCACCTACAATCATCACACCAAACCAAATCCAAAAAAAATGTTGATGACTAAAAAAATTTTAGTCATCAACATTTTTTAACTTTTAGTCTAGTTTTAGTCGACTAAATATCAAAGAATTTTAGTCGACCAAATCTGCCGTGGATTTAGACGACTAAAATTCTATGATATATATTTTTTCATGAAATAATTAAGGTTTGAAGTGCAATAAAAACAGGCACAGCTTCAACTTGTGTTATTTGAAACAAACACCTCTTTATTTAATTGCTACGACCTTTTCACAAAAGAACCAGTGAACAGTGAGCTGCTCTCCCTGAATACACTGTTCAGTCATGACCTTCTTCATGAATACTCCATAACTACAGCAAAACACTTCAGTGACAACTTAGAAACAGTGCACATGCTGTAAAACCATCAGCAGCGGTGTCTTCATTTATAGATTTTGTCACGTGTATCTTTGAGCGGAAGTTAAGACGACTCGTCTGCAAACGTTGCTTCAGGTTTGTTGTGTTTTTACCGCTGATAGTCGCTCCACACGGTTTGTAAACCGTCTTGTTTGTCTTGACATCAAACGTGTCCGTGTGTCTGTTGTTCTCCTGTGTTGTGTTACCATGCATGAGTACGCCTTCTTCCAGCATCGCGGGGTAACGTCCTTACGCAGAGAGATCACTTCTGATTGGCTCTCTGCCGCCGTCTCCTGATTCATCCCTCCCTTCCACAAACAAAATTTGCTCTGATTGGATCTCGTCACCATCAATAATTTCGTCTCGTTTTTATTCGTTGACAAAAGTGTCAGTACATTTCGTCTTCTTTTTTGGCACCTTGTGTTAGTTTTTATTTACTTATCGTCTCATTTTTATCAGCAAAAAAAGGTCGTTAACGAAAACTATGACGAAAATGATTCATCAACAAAATTAACACTGGTCTGCATCCCTAATGTACTATTACAATAACTACTAACTCTCTCTCACCCTACTTAGTTAAAGCTCTAATTTTATCTTCTAGTAAATAAGGTCTAGGCCATGTTTTTTTTCTGTCCATGTCGATTCAGTTTTTACGTGTCCTTTGCTGTCACCATTTTTATTTCATTGCTTCAAAACTGGTCAAGGCTGCCAGTTTTGTAGCATTACACACTATTCATTTCTCCCCTTTGGGTGTTGCCCATTCACAGTCAACAAAAAAAAAAAACATCAACCCACACAAAACCCCCAAAAACCACAGAAGCACATTGTAAGACACAACAATAAACCAACACCACAACTCTACCACAGAACCACAACAACAACCACACTAACCAGATGCCGGCATCCACACACCCTAAACAACAACCACAACCTACACCACAACCTCCTAAACACCTGTCATCACTAAGCACTAATTAAATCTAACCTAATACTACCTTAACACTCTACTACTAATTTTATATTACTATTATCTGGGGCCAGGTCGGTCATCCATTTTATTATTGAGCCTATTTTAGTTATGTCTACCGACATAATCCTAACACAACATTTAGGTTTGGTTTATTTTTCGTACCTTTCCACTACGAATAGTTCTAACACTTAATTTATTTTATTTATCAACGCAACTGCTCAGCCAAGCAGCTTCATCAGTTCATCAGAACAAATGAAGCTGCTTGGATGAGCAGCTAAACGTCTTCAAGAAAACTCTACAATTCCAGACGCCTTGCTTCAATCTTCTCTACGTATTATGACCTGGATGACTGAGAATCTTCATCAACATATAAACGCAACTGTTAAGTTAATTTATCTAATTATACTATGAATAATATAATTTCTATCACTACATAATTATACCACCTGCATGAGGGAAGTAAATATGAGGTATGCCTTACAGAAAGAACAAGAAAACCGATGACCTGTCACAGTGGGACATGAAGACGTCTCCTCAGACCACAGGCAGGGCCTGGTTGTTGGCTGACCAGGTGCAGGCAGAGGCAATGGTGGCGCTGGTTCTGTGATGTGATCATCAGCTGAGGAGGACAAGATAGACTATTTTTAACAACAAATAAAACGACACATAATCTGCAATGCAGATTTCATCACTCTACGGTTAAAACACTGCAAACATGAGGTAAACATGAGTAAAACTAAACGCTGATGGTGCAGCTAGTTGTAGGCCTCGTAAGTAGTCGCATTTGAGGACAGTGGCAGAAGGGCCGGAGAACTACAAGGCCAACACACCTGATGTTGCCACTGTTCCTCCTCACAAGATGCTACTTTACTAGCGCTAATCCTCTGCCAAAGAATGTACCTTTACCTGCTAGGCAGGGACCTCTAGCTGATCTCTTCACAGGACAGCAGCTGAAATAAAAACAGCAGATTCTTCAGGTTAGTGTGTCCTAGTGTGACCATCAGCAGGGAAACTGCCAGGAAACATCCACTCCCCTTGTTGAGTTCAACCCACTGCGACGTCTCCCAGAAAGCACCAAGGGAAGCCTTCAAGGCCCGAAGAGGGGGAGGACACAATTTACAACTACATTCGGCTTTAAACAAAAAAACTTCATGATGACTTAAGCACATTAAAACAAGTAGACAGTACCTGTAGTAGCTTGGATCCACCTGCAGTCTGTGCATTGTACCCGAGCTCTGCGCCATGTGCTCCGATTATCACAGCTTTCAGGTGTGTCTCTGGAACTGGCCCATTTCCCCTGTTGACCACTAGATGGCGACAAATAGGGATGTCCCGATCCGATCACATGATCGGAAATCGGGCCCGATTACGTGATTTCAGACTCGATCGGAATCGGACATTACCTCCCGATCAGGACTCGGATATATACTTTTTAGGGCTGTCAAAGTTAACGCCTTCTGTGTAGGGTGGCTCTGTGTCTTGTAGTGCAGGGGTATGACAGCTGCTTTTGGTGAGACAGGTCCTGGTTCGAGACCTCGATGTGCTGTGTGTGTGAAATCTCCCAGTGTGGCGGCACACACACACACAGGCCTGTCGCGATAAACAATAAATCAATTAATTGCACGATAACTTTAAATGGGCTCGATACGTTTTTCGGCCGCGATAAATTACATTTGCACGCTTGTTTGTTTTCCTCTCTCTCTCTCTCTCTCTCTCGCTGCCAAAGAGGCTGGATGACAAAAGGCGTCACTCGGTGCGTCGTAGCGTATAAAGTGTGCAAAGTCCGGCCGTCAGATTTAATATGGCCCGCGGCTTCTGTCTTAAAATGTGTCAAACCAACAGGTAGTTCTTATTTTTTTATAAGAACTATCATTGTGTACCGTTTACGGGATGTTCTGAGCAGACCTCTGTCAGCTCGCTGTCTGCGTCGCCACGGTGCGTCACAGCGCTGCAGGGCTTGGACGCTGATTACAGCAACACAGAGAGCTGTGAAGCTGCACAACACTGGTTCAACACTTCCACACAATTCACCACAAGACTAAACATGCTTATGAATAACGTGCCATCAGAGAGAGTCCGCGTTGTACGAGTGCAGTTCTCTGCCTTCTTACTGGCGGCACTCGCGGCAGCGCCACCTAGTCTAGTTCTCTTGCCCAGTCCTCTTGTGCCAGCTCTGCTATTTTATGTGTTTCTGTCTACATGGTGGCGTTTTTAAAATTTGCTGATGCGCATACACACACGTGCGCACAGGTGAGCCCACTCCCAGCAGCAGGTAGAGTGCGTGTTGTTTGGCTCTGTTGCTCATGACGTGCTAGTTGGTTTGACTTAACTCCATTGACTATGCTCAGATAAGCCATGGTAATAGGCCTACCACTACTCATAATAATAATATTAATATCATTAATAATAACAATAATAATAATAGTGTTGATAATTGGGGGCCTTTCCAATGTTAAATGTTCTTTAGAAATTAAAGTTTATTGATCTTTGAAAGGGTGTACTTGCATTATATGTCATTATCATTATGTTAGTTGAACATTGATTTGACAATATTATCACTTATCCCAATAATTTCTCTTGGCAATTAATCACCCAGCAAAATCTGTTATCATGACAGGCCTACACACACACACACACAGGTTTTGCCGCAATGAGTGCCTTTATAGAAAGTATCGGATCGGGACTCGGTATCGGCAGATACTCAATATCAAATGACTCAGACTCGGACTCGGACTCAAGGGCAAAAAAACCTGATCGGGACATCCCTAGCGACAAACATTCTTAGTTTGGAAGCATTGACTTTATACTGATACTAACAAAACATTTTAATTAAACACTTCTTAGTATCAACAGAACAAATTAATACTGATGCCTTCTTATCTTTGTGTTCCCTCCTTCAACTCTGTAATGAAGTCCAGATCATCTGCAGTTATTCACTCTCATTGTGGAAGCACCAGCTATTAATAACTAAACAAACAAGATAAAAAACAAACAGTTAAATCATTGTCTTCTTATATTTTTTTACAATGTAAAAGCTAAAACAAGCAAACGGCACCTGTTGTTCTCAATCTGCCATATTTCTCCTCTTCACTACTACATGGCGACAAACTTTTTAAGTTCAAAAGCATTTACTTGACACTAATGTTTATAAAGCACTTATTAAAAACACTTTTATACCACCAATTTCTGTCTCACCTCACTGTTATCTTCAATGAAGTCCAACTCATCTGCAGTCAAGCTAACAGCACCTGTTGGAGCGCCTCTCTGTGTGCAATGTGCTCCGCCATGTTTGCTTTCAGGCCTTTCTGTGGAACTAGGCCCGTCTCTCTTCTCTTTCAGTGGATGTTTACACCAAAGCTGCCGCTACACCAGTAAATTAGCTGAAACAGCCGAACTTCTGCGGAATAACACCACTGCATCGCTCACCTGCTTCAGGTTGATTTAAAAATGGCGCAGATACGCGGGCCGCTTATCACTTCCACTGTGAACTTCTTCTTCTTCTTCTGTTGCCGAGTGGCAGCCGTTTGAGGTGCATTACTGCCACCTACCGTTCTTCTCACCATTCCTTTAAACATAAAAACCGGGAAAAACCTCTTCCTAAACACTGACTGTGTTTTTATATTTTTAATTTATTTATTTAGTCAAAGGTACACAGGATGTTGCTTTTATTTAGGGTAAAGTGCATCAATCACACAATTGGTTTTTATACATATAAACAATATATAAATACAGAGGAATGACTTAAACCCTTTTAGTACCTGCTCAGAGCTGCAGGTGACTTCCTTCTCACGGTCCTTCAGTCTTTCTATTTAAACAACAGACATATCAGACCCCTACTCAGACAGTACTAGTTGAATGGCTGAATCGCTGCACCAACAAACGTATGGAAGAAGAAGAAGAAGAAGAAGAAGAAAGAGGGTGAAGAACAACAGTGCCTTGCAGCAGTCAAACTAATGATCATGTGATGCAGGGTCTGCTATGTGATTCTGCACCCTTTTCTGGACTTTTTCATGACTTCGGCAGTCTGTATTTGTCCCTCTAAACATAAAGCATGCTGTGTGCAGTAGGCTATGAGTCTGAAAAAAATAAAAAATTAACAACAACAGATAAAACCTTCAAGCTATGCTGCGAAACCCTCAGAAGTCAAGAGGGCAGACCAACACCCCCCTTTCTCCAAAGCCCTCTGAGACTTCAGATCTTCTGCCTCTGGTCTTCAGCCAGAAATTGAATTTGGCTCTTCAGGAACACAAATCGCTCCCTTTCTTCCCTTTGTCATCCTGAAAGATCTTCATCTTAAGCTTTCTAACAGAAGGTCAAAGGTTTTGTGCCAACACTGACTGGTATTTAAAACTGTTCATAATTCCCTCCACCCTGACTAAGGCCCCAGTTGCAGCTGAAGACAATCAGCCTCAAAGCATGATGCTGCCACCACCATGCTTTACTGTTGGTATGGTGTTATTTTGGTGATGTGCAGTGTTGTTTTTGCGCTAAATATACCTTTTAGAATTAGTTTTTAAAAAATTGGTTAAATCTGGACACAGCCACATCCCCCAGTTATAAACTGTTTTTCAATTGCATTGTACAGGTTATAGGTCACAGGAAAGGTGGAAAAAGGTGTGAAATTATTTATCTTGCTGTTATTTTTTTAGTTTTTCACGAAAACCTGCCATTTCAACAGGGGTGTGTAGACTTTTTATATCCACTGTACATGTTGCAGAACTGTACTTTTTTTTTTTACTAAAAACTAAGTTAAAGGGACAAAAAAACCTTTGAACATATACAAATCATAAATACATAATAAACTAAAAAAGACAGAGAAAAGAAAAAAAACATTCTGTGTTATAATTTCAAAATATTACACCTACAGCGGTCACTAGATGGCAGCACAGCCACACAATACTCACATACATTCTCTGTCTTTTTCATCAGCTGCCTCAGTGTTCACCTTTGTTTTCACATCACTTCAATGACAGCTGTAGAAATACACCAGTCGCTGTTCAGCAGCAGCATCTACCCACAGTGGAAGTGCGAGAACGTTTCTGTTACGTCCCCAGCTCTCTAGGGGTTGAGGAAGGACGTAAACATTAGAATAAAGATAAAATAAAGCAAAGGAAGGCCAAACTCAAATGTCTATTTCTTTACTGGCAGATTCAAACTACAAGCGAAGCACACAGGTTTTCAACAAAACCTGACAACTGTTTCATAAAATGAGAACAATAGTATAAAAAAATAAAATACAAGCAGGAACCCTGCTGGGGATTATCGAGACAGCGAAGTATAAAAAGAAATCTAAAGCCACTGCTTCTACTACAGTAGTAAAAACAACAAATAACCCAAAACAACTCTAGGAGCGAAAAACACACAGGTCAAACAACGAAATTAAATCTACTCAAAACTGAGCGAAACTCTCCCTCACACACACAGGAGGAACAGCACACAAAATCCCAACAACGAAAGAAAACCCAAATTTTCACAGACACAGTCGTTGCAAGTTTGTTAACACAGAGAAACCTCTCTAACTCACAGCACACGGACGCTACAATATTAAATAGTAGCGCGGGGAGAACTGAAGCCACACAGTTGTGCTCTCTCACGCAGTCTCCCAAAGAATTTCAGCCGGCGCGGGCCTTTTACGTCATCACGGTCCAGGAGAGGAGAACCCCCATTGGTGCAGGCATTTCAACGTGCCACTCCTGATGAAGCTCCGGAGGTGTGGCAATCTGCATACCTAATCCGTCCCATTCATAGGATAACCTCATACAGACACACAGGCTCGGGGAGAACGTCACTCTCTCCCATACGGACCTCGGGGGCCGTAACAGTTTCATCAGCAAAAAAAAGACTTCTGGTCACATGTCTTCTGATCAGCGAGTCAGAGCTTTTAGATTTAGGACAGAAACATAAGAGGACACATTTCTACCAATACAAAGTGGCTGCCTCACATGTGGAAGTCTGAGCCACCTGGTGGACGAAAACACAATCTACACCTCCAACAGATCTGATTCCAGATCCCTGTCCAGCATGTGTAATCATCGAGTCCAAATCCTGGTTGGCACTCGCCTCCTTCCTCAGATGCAGCGATGGCCGCTGAAGGCACTACAAGCACAGTGTGATTAAAACTGACCGGCCACTGAGGACGTGATCCGGCAGCTGATATGAAGCAGGCCGGCCAGGAGATGAGGCAGGAGGAGATGGAGGGACACAGAGAGCTTTCACCTCAGGATTTCCTACAATGAACCCATCATAAGTCCAGGTACTAACTGCTGTGCTTGTTGACATATATTCAGATCAATACCTTTCTGAAGTGGGCTATGAATAAAATGAATCAGAGCTGTGCAAGCACATCATATTTATCTGGCATTTAACAGCTTATTAAATGATCTGTTCACACAACTGCAACCAAGATCTGTTTATTTCTGCTGTAAAATTAAACCTTTTAGTGGCAACCGATTTTCTCTTGATCAATGAATAAATGTAAATGTTAACACTTGTTTACAATTAGTACTCTGTCCATTTGCACCTTCAAAATAAAAGCCCAAATGTTCATCATGTAGTACACATGAAGTAAAATTCCTATAAAAGGCTTTCTATGAACTGATGCTTTGCTGCCGGGACTCGTCGTCGTCATGTAAACAGACACGCCGTTCAACACCTTTATGTCTATTACAGTGAACAGCTGGAGGCCCATTGAGATTGTTTTTTTTTTATCCATTACAGAGTGTTCCACATACATTATATTCTGCCGTCCTCTATGCAAAACCACTGTGGTGATAGCTTCCTGCTAGCCTCTGGGTGAACTGCAAAGCAGCTAATCCTGTGATCGCCGCCTTGCTGCATACTATATGTGCAGAAACTCTGTCAGCCGTTTACAGGCCCGTGGTTGTCCCCTTTAGAATAATACGGGAGCTAGAGTCTATTTAAACACTATCTCTGTGACCTCTTGGTGCACGGCAGCTCTGCTGGGATCTACAGGATTAACCAGCGCCTCTCAGGTAAGCTGAATCATAATAAACAGCAGCAACGCTTTGAAAATACCCATAACGGCACATTAGCATTGAAATGAGGTGGCACTTTTGTCAGTAGGTAGTTGTGGGTCACGGAGACAATACAGCCGGAGGTACTGGCTTGTTTGCAGAGGGAAGGATTTCTCTCAGACTGCCAGGAGCTGACCATGTTTGGAGTGTAACAGCCCGCACAAAGCCATGGAGTCTATTAGATCTGCACCTTATATTCTTCACTTCAAGCTGCTGTTACCATTACACCAACCTGTTGCCTCATTTCCTGATGCGAGTGCATTAAAAAACATGAGAACACTTTGGACTCTGAGAGGCATGACTTTTATTTTTGGTCTTTTCTCAAGCACAATATGTGAATTTTTGGACAACAGGAAACACTTAAGTGGCAGCTGTATTTAGAGTCCCATATCCGAAGTACGTAAGAGCAAAATGGGCCAAGGCAAAACATGGCATAAAAGGTTTTCTGCTCACTAAGATGCACAAGGAGTTGCCACGCTGTGTGCCAGCCCACTCAAATTTAATCCCAGGAGCTAAATCATACCCTCATGTTCCTTACACATTGGTACACCATTTACTACACCTCACATTAATGCAGTCTCCATACAAGCCACCGCATTCTTCTAACACTTACAAGAAGTTTGCTTGGGTTTGAAATTAGCCCCATTACGGCTGCATGGCTCGTTCATGAATACAAATCGAACCGTGCGCCGCTTTAAAAGACATCCCTACACAAAGGATGATGTGACATGTTTCATCACTTCATCGTGCATCGAGAACATGGTGAAGTCATTATTTATGAATGCCAGATACAAACTATTGTTTAGTTGTTGGTGTGCAACGTTGCAAAAATGCTTTATGGCCCATTATCACGTCCAGCCAGGATCACGCTGACTGAGGGAGCTCACGTCTGAGCTGGAACGCTGCTCTTCTTCACACTAACGGCAAAAACAAACTGTCCTTGGCAGATAATGTTCCGTACAGTTTCTCCAAGACGGCAGATTTTCCTCTCCGCGAGACATTTGTCAGGTTCTCTGACAGAGGCACGATTTCTGCTTTGTGCACGTACATCACAGCGTACAAGGTGAAACACCTTCAGTGAAATATTCCTTATCGCTTTGCAAACATGCAGGGAGGGAAAAAAAAAGTTTTGTAGTCTTGCCAGAGTGACCGACTCCTTCGGTTAATTATGGCCTCAGACGACACGTGTTACTGTGGATCAGTGGCACTCAAACTTCTTGCTCAGGGGCCACTCGCGGCCTGTGAAAGACTTCTGAGTGGCCCTTGAACATTTTTCAGCATGAAACGTACTCACCCTGGGCTGCTGAAGCACTTCATGAAGGCAGCAGGATCCATAATTAATGTCTAACAGCTTCATCTGCACATCCAGTGTTAGCATTAGCATTCTATGAAAGGGTTCTCTTTAAAGAAGGTCACTTTACATGTAATAATAATATTTAAACATGTTTCTTATCAGCAAAAAAGCTAAAGAAAAATAGCAACCTCAGCATTTTTCTCCCAAAAACTGCAACATTTAAGCAAAAAAACTCTCACAGATTGAAATCTAAGAAGGATGAAATGCATACATCTGCTTAGCGACGCGCCTGGATGTGCAAAATTCCATTCAGTGTCATGCATTAAGAAACATAAAACAAATAACCAAGAGGCATTAGAGCATAAAAATAAAGCATGAAACACACTCTGACACTCTGAATGTGAATTTTACACAAAACACTGACTTGTCCATGACAGGCAGATTGGATAAACACAGACTATTATAGAGAGGAGGATGAGAAGCAGTGACACATTTAGCAGCATTATTCTAAATGCTTCCACTTTATATTTAAACAGACATGCTTTTTAAACCTTTGTTTACACAATTTCACTTTATGGATGCAGGGTTAAAAGGAAGAACACACTTTTATTTTCAAATCAAGGACTTGTCTGCGAGTACCAGCAAGAGTCTCCTCCATGTGATGGCGCTTATTGAACCAACCAGTTCTGTTAACCTCATTGTATTCTCTGGATTAATAAGCACCAGAAGCCTCTCAAGGTGCTGCTAAGAACTCCAGCTTAATATTGATCGACCCTCTAGTAGCTCTCCATACATGGACATTTCAAAAGTCTTATTCAGGCCTCTAAAAAAACAGATGTTACATCACAAGGAGTCTAATTAGCACCGAATGGTAGGGATGTTTATGTTTTCTTTTGTAGCCAAGATGGACTAAGATGATGTGTCAGATGCACATGGTACATGCACCAACAGAACATCTCCACACAAAAGCAACCAAACACTGACAAATGACACAAACACACTTGTCTTGTGATAATGACCAGGTGGAGGTCCTGCAACAGTGTTATCATCAGCTCAGACAAAAACATTTGCATTGGCCCTGCATGCTCGCTTGGCAATTTTTACCCACAATCCTCTGCACATAGGAAGCCGGGTCACACGACTGAGCGTTGCATTGCATCACAATTACGTGCATTATAAGTAAAAATGTCAAAATAACATGCCATAATATAAATAAGTTACACTTACATATGTCAGTATACTGTAATATGTATTCAAAATATGCAACAGGAGTCGTCTGGTTTGCCCGCTGGTGACAGAGCCCTTCCTTTATCTGAAAGGTCAGTGCTTCTATCCCAGCTGTGTATCCATCTAAAGCCATTCATCCTCTAAAAACATCATCTCTCACCCACTGCTTCCTGAGTGTCAGCTCCAAGCCAAACACCTTCCAACCCCAGCTGTGTTAATAAACAGTTGATATAGCATTAATCACCACTGCCCTCAAGTGGTCACTACCAGGTACAACATGCATGCACACACACACACACACACACACACACACACACACACACACACAGCTGCTGTTCACCTCAACATCTCACACACTCCTCAACTGACACAGCCCTCTATTTTTTTAAATCAATATATGTACAGCCCAACAGTATATTTGTCTATTCAAATGTACTGAGATCAATTGACACACACACACATAAAAGTATATAAAAGTATTGAAAAGACTCTGTGAATAAAGCTGTTAAACTGTGAACTCTGAACTTTGTTAAAACCTGACATTCAAGGCAAGTTTGCAGATTGTATTACTTCATGTAAGCACCTATTTACACAATCTACCATCCATACAAACCTGAACAATAGGATCTATTAGTAATGTCCATGTGCTTTAAAGAGAAAAAACACACAGAAGAAGAAAGTGAAGGGAAATGTCTTTACTGGATTTTTATATTTAAATTGGATTATTTTCCATGTTCTTTGACTCTGTCTTTACACATGCTGTCCTAAAGAACACACCATGTTCTGCTTATTCCTTTTATAATCATCAAAGTTGATAACCTGAAGTGTCTTAAACATTTAACAAATAAATTCACTAAATTGTGACAATTAAACTAAAGAAATGATGCTGTTATTCTATATGACCAGCAGGTGGCAGAAGAGACTCAGAAACAAGGAGCCTATAGGCCGACTAGCTTACCTTTAAATCTTCTGCCTGACTTTGTATCAACGTGACATCATCATCATCTTATTTTCTTTCAGGGCTTCTTGGTACTTTTTAAGTCTTCTTGGTGTATTGAAATATTCTCATTGTGCAGTTACAGCATCACTGAAATGAATTGTTGATCTTTGTTGTTAACAGGAACATGGGAATCTGAAGCAGTCTTGATGTGTGGCTCACCTGAACATCTGATAAGAGACTAAAACTATCAGGAGGATGCTGCCAAACCACCACAGACAGTTTGTCCTGCAACAGCAGCAACAAGTGTTTGTCCTCACAAGTGTGTGAACTGCAGGAGAAGCACGCTTGTGATAAGCACTGCAAAACATGCCCCATGATCTGCATGAGCCTCTGACCTCTGTGACTGGGCCAGTGGTTTGCACTTTTGTCCACTAGGTGGAGCCACATGCTCAGACAGGCTCAGCTCTTGCCTCCTTTCCCATCCACAAAGCATGCTTCAAAAACATATGTATGTGTATAAATATATATGAATAGTAGTTTATAACACAACATGTGTGGGTGTGTGATGACACAGTTTTCAGTCTGGTTAGTAACAAGTTAGTCATTAATAAGTCCAATTAGTCCAAACCCTCATCTCTCCTGTTCTCCAGCCTTCCTCACAACCACCAGGTCTAGACACACACAAACGCCAAACTGTGGTAATACCAGATATCATGGCATCATCAACTCTTCATAAGAATTCTTTTCTGTCTTTTTATATCTTTTCTTTTCTATTAGCAGTGATCAGTCTCATCTGAAGCTCCTCCTTCATGGTGTGGTTACAAACCACAGCACCCAGCAGTCTTATCTGAGGGCAGCAGGGGCTGATGGGAGTTTTGAGCAGCTCGTCCTCATTTGGCCTCAGCTGCATCAGAGCGTCACTTCTCTGTGAGTTCACCAGAGGAAACATGCTTCTCCTGCCGGCTGCTGCTCTCTGCTGTCTGTGTTCAGGTGAGTGTTTCCAGCCAATCAGGCGCCGACGAGCCGCACCTGTAACAATCACTGACCTCCACCTGTCTCTGCAGCGCTGGTTTCCATGGCAGCAGATCTGATTCAGAACGATGCCTCGCTGACCAGGAGAGTCGGTGGACATGTGTCCTTCAGCTGTGGAGGGGTTCAACAGTGTGGAGAGAACTATGTGTGCTGGTACCAGAAGAAAGACAAGGACACATTCAAAGTGATTCTTGATATTGATAAGAGAAATGGTAACATCGATAAAAGTTACAGCAGTCATCCTCAGAAAGATGATTTCTCAGCTGTAAAAGCACAGAACGACTGGGAGCTGGAGCTCAAGACAGTTAAAGAGGATCATTCAGCCACCTACTACTGCTCCTGTTGGCCTGGGTCCCACAGTGAGAGATTATGCGAGCAGCCTGAACAAAAACCAGCAGAGAACAGAAAACCACATCAGCTTCATGTTTCACCTCCATCTCAGACTCAAACACACTCAAAGAGCTCTGAAGCATTGAAAGCTGCACAAATCCATGTTTGATCCCAACAAAGGAAGGAATGAGTCCATGTGACCAGAGGGGACGCTGAGTGGGAGTCTTCCAGTCGGAGCTTCACATGTTAACAGAGGAAGTTTAGAATCAGCAGGAAAAAGCTGATGATGAAGACGCTTTGATGGTTTTTACAAACATGGAGATTTTCAGTGTCTCTGTTTTACACAGACGTTCCTGCAACATGGAATTCTGACAGAATTCTGCCTCCTGATTGGATCCTTCACTCAGCAGGTTTTTGTATGAGCCTGTTTCACTGTGTGGGATGTGATCATCTTTGGTCCTGGAACTAAACTTATAGTAACAGGTAAGAACTAACATTTATTTTTACTGTTGGAAATGTTGAAGCTGTTTAAAGTCACTTTCTTCATGAACTGTTTCTACTGAATCACATTTTTATTATTTTTATACTTTGTATAGAATTTATCACACAGCACACGGACAGAAAAAATTAAATTAAAAAATTAAATTGAGTTATTGTTTCTGCAGAATTATTTTAGTGTTTCATCATTTCAGTATTTTTTCATCAGTAATAAATTAAAATATAAAATAAAGAAACCTGATGTGGCGCTACAATAAGAAGAAATCATTTGTACATATAAAAGATAAAAGATGACACATTTAAGATAAACATTAATGTGTTTTACGTGTTAACACAGATTCCATATTCATCAAAATTATATATATTTATTTATTTAATGTTATTTATATTTCATGCTGTATTTATTTCATCCATAATATGCAAATCGCTTCTTAAAATACAAATCATGAATGTACACAGTCCTTCTCTGGTTAACTATAAACCTCATCACTACATCCAGTGGTAAAACAGACGTGAGCCCTTTTGTTGCTGCTGTCAGCTTCAAGGAGACATAAATACAGCATGAACTGAATCAATATGAATTAAAATGGAGGAAACCTTTATTTGTCCCACAATGCAGACATTAAATAAATAAATGTAATATTATATAAATACATGAGGCAATAAATGAATGAATGATATGCCACCATATGAACGATCTGGCACAGACTGGCCTTTTGTTATGATGACTATTATAGTAAAATATTGAGACATAACTTCAAATATGCGGCATGGTGATTTAAATCATGTTTCATACATAAATCTGACAAATTAAAACAATTTACAGATTTTTAAGTGATTAAATAATATGTATTATATGTGACAGATTCATTATAAAGCAGTTTTGTTATTTGTTACATGTGTGTAAACTTTATATATAACTTCATATTATAACAGTGGATTTGTCATAATAACCAGTTGTAGGTCAGCTACAATTTATAGTTAAATGTCAGAAGCTCTGTCATAAATTGAAGTTTTATTTGCTTTTAGCTTCCTTTAAGATTCAGACTTGCTTGTTCTTATGTGACAGAACATTTTAGACATCAGATGCGTCATGTGACATGTCCTCCAACATTCCAAGACGTGCATGTTAGGTTCATTGTCTCCAATTGACAAATAGACTCCAGTAGTACAGGACAAGTTCAGGACTAATTTAAATGATATAAATTCCCTATCCCCCTCACAGCATGATGGAGCTGCTGCACTGACAGGCTGATGATTGTGTGTCTGTGTTGTGTAGCCTCAGAGCAGCAGGTTGTGTTGCCCGTGGTGAGCGTGTACCCAGCAGCACCCACAGGTCGTCCTGAGGGGAGCAGCTCCCTGCTGTGTCTGGCCTCAGACATGTTGCCTCCTCTGGTCCGCTTCTCCTGGAAACGACAGAAGGAGAACGGCTCGCTGGAGGAGCTGCATCCTGCTGAGGGAGAGCAGCTGGAGCTCAGAGAGACGGGACACAGCGCCGCCATCTTGTTTGTCCAGCAGCAGGAGAGCAGCAGTTATAAGTACAGCTGTTTTGTGAACCATGAGGGGGTCAGAGTGAAGGCCCAAACAGAGCAAGGTAATGAACATGTTCATGAGATGTTGAGCAGAGAGCAGAGGACCTTTGTAAATATGTTACTCTTCTGTTTCAGAGCTTCCAGCTGCAGCTTCCTGTCCTCCAGAGAGAGAACCTGCAGACCTGCCAGCTGTGCAGCTCACTGACTGTAAGACCCATTCAGGATGAAGATGTTCACATCCCAACACAGTCAGAGAATGACCTGTCTGTCTGTCTGTGCGTCTGTGTGTCAGGGTCCTTCCAGTCTCAGTGCAGGGTGAAGCTGCTCCTGCTGCTCTACACTGTGCTGATAGTGAAGAGTCTGCTGTACTGCTGTGGACTCTCTCTGCTGATGATCGGCTGACTGCTCGTCCTCCATCACATCATCCATCACTGTCCTCAGAGTCCATCAGTGATCACATGATGCTCTTTTTTTCTCTTTGTACTAAAACTTTGAGTCAGTATAAAACTGAATCTGACTTCCTGTCTGCTTCGATCTTTCTGCATTTATAGCTTTACTTTTTATCACAAAGTGTCTTCACATTATTTCACTGTCGGTTCACAAGCTGATCCATCATGTTGCAGCCTGGCAGTCATGTGACCATGGTTGTCAAGCAGCAGGTGCAGAACAGCATGTGATAAAAATCAAAGGATGAAACCACACGGCTGTTGTGTGTGTTCAGCGTGGTGTATGTGTGTGTTAATCCTCTTTTATAAATCTGCATTCCGACTGCTGTTTTCTTCACAGTGACATAAAATGAGAAAATGTTTGAATGTTTTATCTGCACACACGTGCTCTCTGTGATTTGATGATGAATAGATGGATTCAATGTGAGTAGATGAAGAAATGAACCTGCAGCTGTCTTCAGACTCTCTGCAGCTCTGTCACTTTCTGATATTAATAAACTCTTTCAGATCTGATGTTTTGTATCCAAACTCATTTTCTGTGATTAGTTAATTGTTGAAAACACTGAGTGCAGACTGATCAGTTTAAAGAGCATGCAGTGAGCAGGAAATGAGGCAGGTTGAGGACTTCCTGGAATGATTCTGTAACCGTCACAGTGAAACCCACAGAAACCCACAGAGCCGTCTGATTGGCTGCTTTCTGTCCTAATAACCACTGAGATCACACTGATATCTGCAGCTGTTCCTCCATTTCTCTCTACACTAATAATCCTCTTGTTAATAAACAGTAGATGTAGCATTAAGCATCACTGCCCTCAAGTGGTCACTGTCAGGTACAACATGTTGTCTGTGAAGGTGAGAGTATGAACCAGAGGTACAATGTAAATGCCTGCTTGTCACCAAGGACACGTCACCATCAAAGCAGGAATGAGGATCAAGCTGAGAACCTTACAGTTAGTGGACTACCACTCTTTCACTTGAGCCACAGCTGCCTGAACAGTGATGTCATCACAAGGCCAACAAGCAGTAACACAGTCAGTAAACAGTGATGTCACAACCCAACCAAGCAGCTCTCTTTAACACAGCAACTGACCTGTGATGTCATCACAAGACCAACAGCTCTCTTTAACAGACCAAGAGAAGAGTGATGTCACAAGCAGACCTAACAGGCCTGTTTAAGACAAGTGGAGAATGATGTCATAATCAGAGCAACACAGGAAGTAAAGACATGTATGAATGACTGTGGTCAAAGAAAGAAATGATTGAAGTCAATAGAAAATGAGAGTAAATGTTGCTGCTGTCCTTCACTCTGACTGGAGACAGGAGCTGTATAATCATCACTCTAACAATAAGAAGAAAGCAGCACACCAGTCACATGATCATGTTGTACAGTAAATGAGAAAAAAAAGCAGGAGAGGAGGAAACACAACTTTTAGCTCAAGTGCTGCCACCTAGTGTCAATATTTGGTATTAATTCTGACTACATATTCCACCTTTAACTCACTGCCATATATACTGTGCCATGTGTGAAGTGATGATAAAAATGTGAATGTGAATTTATTGTAAAGAACTTTACTTATTATCTCTATTATAAGTGAGCAGTGTGTGTGTGTGTTTGATGGAGTGTGTAATGTCTGCTCAGTATTATTGATACAGCTGTGTGTGATCTGAAAACTGATCAAACTGTGATGTGTCTGATGTTGACAGAAGAATCAGAGGTTGCATCTAAATAATGATGTCATATGGTCCCTAAAAAGGAGTCACAGAGGCTCTGTCTCCTTCCTGCCTCACCTGCAGACAATCCTCCAATCAGACGCCTGTTTCCACGGCCCTCATCAGCCCTGCACTGTCAGCACATCTGCATGTAGCTGCCTGCTGTGTGGACTCTGACCTCTTCCTGCTCTCTGCTTTGTCCATGTTTACATCAAACAGCATCAAGTGTCCTCCTCCCTCCTTCTAGACACACACAGCATGACAGTGTACAGCTGTGCTCCTCCATGCACACACACTGAATCTACTGAATGTCAGCACAGGTCAAGAAGAGAATCACATGTCAGACAGTCAGATCCACCTTTAAAGGTGAGGTAAGAGAAACCTATTTGTCAACTGTCCATACTCCAGTCCGGCAGGTGGCGGTAATGCACCAGTAAACTGAAGACGAAGAAGAGGAGGAAGAAGGAGGACGAGGAAAAACAAAGCGACAGCAGAAGCTGAACAGAAGTGTAACTACTGTGAGTGTTTTGTTACATCTGAATGGCTGCTGCTGAGTTGTTGAGAGGTTTTATCAGCGAGCGGCTAACTGCTGCTGCTGCTGAAATATTGGGAGCGTTTGAACAAACTATCGTCCAGTACGAGGAAGAGATGGACCGTCAGCGCAAACTGCTGGATATCCTCCTGAAGCCTGAGATCAAGTTACACAGAACAGGTATGTAAACATGACAATGTCACGGAACAACAACGTCTCTGTTTGAAAAGAGTGCACATTCAACACATAGTGTTTCTAACAGGAGGACACTGACTTCATGACTTGAAGCTACAGATGTGTCCCTCCAGCTTTTCTCTCTCTGCTTCAGCTCATCAGAGCTCTGTGCTTCGTTTATTCACTGTTGAAAACTACTGAGCAGCTGCTGTTATTTCCCAGTTAGTATCAGAGATGAACCGACTGATCGGCCATGACCGGCGTCCGCAGATCAGCAGATATGACGATTTTACGCCCGATAAATGCACTCGCGCACAAACCTTAGCTTAGCTTAGTTTAGCTTAGCGTAGTCAATGTTCAGTCTATCCAACATGAGCAACATGGTGAAGACGCTCGCACATTACCACCGTGTACGTCGTCAGTTGTTGAGCTGTGAATTATCGATGTAGCCCAAGTTGATAAACATTACAGCACTGATATGATCCATTACATGTTGGCTGGTAGCTGAATTCCACGCAGTGCCGTGGTGCACACACCTCCACAGACCACAGCCAGGTTAAGACCTGACAGCTTAACATCCACAGAAGTTTTGTGGCACCTGTCTGCCAATGACAGACACAGACAGCAGTATTATTTAAACAAAGTCCATGATTTGGTTCCTGGGGGTCAGGAATCAAGACTAACTCATTTACAGCACTTATAAACTACCTGATCACAGCTAGCAGATGCTAATTGTCTAATGATCACACAGAATGTTCCCGTTGAACATGCTGTTACATGCTGGCCGACATCACTATGTTCATTGTTACTCCTGAAATGATGAAAAATTGAATTTTGGGGAAGAAAAATTCCTGGTTTGTACAAAAAAACGTGTTGAGATACACCTGCAATACATCAATATCACACCAAGGTGACAACCAGTTAATTTGGGCACCAGTCCATCACACTAGCCGATCAGACAGATGCTGATTTTATCAGCCTGTGCCTGTGTGTGTGTGTATGTGCACGGGGCAGCTATTTATTGTGTTTGATAAAAGAACAAAGTAAAGACCTGTTCTATAGGAAAGGTGACCTTGAATGACTTCTGCTATGATCTGCTGCTGTATAGAAAATAGCTGCCCCCTATATAATGGCAGGGAAACACTGGTAAGTATGGAATATAATGTAACAACAGTAGTTAGTAGTGTGTGAATGTCCCACACTGGGAAGCCTAATATTTTGTTATTGCACCCTAAGTTAGACTTGCTGAATGTCTGTTGACACGATATTACTGAAAAGCTGATTGTATTTCTATGTTAGAATTTTCTGTAAATACATCTCTCTGTGTGCTGTGAACCTTCTGACCCTTTGCCCTGCAGATCTCTCTCAACAACACAGTTTTAAAGTGGAGGATGTTCTGGCTGACCAGCAGCTCTGTAACCAGAGGAAGAACTCCATTCTGGACCAGGATGAACCAGTACCTCCACAGGTTAAAGAGGAACAGCAGGAAGTCTGCACCAGTCATGAAGGAGAGCAGCATGTACTGAAAGAGGAGACTGATCCCTCTATAGTAACTGCTGCTTATGCTGGACCAGAACCAAACCATGACATGGTTCTCTCTCACAACGCTCCTCAAGGTAAAATGTCTCTAAAAAACACCTGAATGTTTATGATATTTTCTGTTTGTTAGTATTTTAATGTTGCATTACTGCCTCACCTGCAGACAATCCTCCAATCAGACGCCTGTAGCTGCCTGCTGTGTGGACTCTGACCTCTTCCTGCTCTCTGCTTTGTCCATGTTTACATCAAACAGCATCAAGTGTCCTCCTCCCTCCTTCTGGACACACACAGCATGACAGTGTACAGCTGTGCTCCTCCATGCACACACACTGAATCTACTGAATGTCAGCACAAGTCAAGAAGAGAATCACATGTCAGACAGTCAGATCCACCTTTAAAGGTGAGGTAAGAGAAACCTATTTGTCAACTGTCCACACTCCAGTCCGGCAGGTGGCGGTAATGCACCAGTAAACTGAAGACGAAGAAGAGGAGGAAGAAGGAGGACGAGGAAAAACAAAGCGACAGCAGAAGCTGAACAGAAGTGTAACTACTGTGAGTGTTTTATCACATCTGAATGGCTGCTGTTGAGTTGTTGAGAGGTTTTATCAGCGAGCGGCTAACTGCTGCTGCTGCTGAAATATTGGGAGCGTTTGAACAAACTATCGTCCAGTACGAGGAAGAGATGGACCGTCAGTGCAAACTGCTGGATCTCCTCCTGAAGCCTGAGATCAAGTTACACAGAACAGATGTGTCCTCCAGCTTTTTTCACATTAGTCTTTGTGTCCATTTGTCCCTCCAGGTCTCCCTCAACAACATGACTGTAAGGAGGAAGAGATCCTGTCTGACCAGCAGCTGTGTAACCAGGACAAAAGCTCCAGTCTGGACCACTTTGACCCGACTGTCATCCAATACAAAGAAGAGATCAACCATCAGGACCCACTGAACATTATCCTGACACCTGGGATACAGTTACACAGAACAGGTATGTGAACCTCAGCTTTGCTGAGAAGGTGCTGTACACAGAAGCTGTGTGAGAAAGGGAGGGGGGTGCAGGGGACAGTTCACCCCGGGTCTCCCAAATGGAACGGACAAGGGGGGAACGGGGATGTCTCCCTCTCCTGATAGTGTGCGTCATTGTGTGTTTGTGTGAGGAGTGAGAGCTCTTATCAACAGTAGTAAAAATCATTTCCCCCCATGTGGGGTGGTGCAAATAAATGGAAAAAAAAACACACAAAATTTTTAATAGAAAAGGTGAATGTGGACTGGATTTTTTTAACCTTTATTACAGTCTTGGTCATGTCAAACATCAGTAAAAAAATGACTTTGTTGCATTATTAGTTAGTAAGTTAGTAAGTAAGTAAGTTAGTAAGTAAGTTAGTAAGTAAGTTAGTAAGTAAGTTAGTAAGTAAGTAAGTAAGTAAGTTAGTAAGTTAGTAAGTTAGTTAGTAAGTTAGTAAGTAAGTTAGTAAGTAGTAAGGTTAGTTAGTAAGTTAGTAAGTAAGTTTAGTAAGTAAGTTAGTAAGTAAGTAAGTTAGTAAGTAGTTAGTAAGTAAGTAAGTAGTAAGTAAGTAAGTTAGTAAGTAAGTAAGTTAGTAAGGTAGTTAGTAAGTAAGTAAGTTAGTAAGTAAGTAATTAGTAAGTAAGTAGTAAAAGGAGTTAGTAAAGTTAAGTAAGTAAGTTAGTTAGTAAAGTAAAGTAAGTAACAGTTAAAAGTTAAGTAAAGTAGTAAGTTAAGTAGTTAGTAAGTTAGTATTTAAGTAAGTAGTAAGTAAGTTAGTAGTAAGTTAGTAAGTAAGTAGTTAGTAAGTAAGTTAGTAAGTAAGTAAGTTAGTTAGTAAGTAAGTTAGTAAGTAAGTTAGTAAGTAAGTAAGTTAGTTAGTAAGTAAGTAAGTAAGTTAGTAAGTAAGTAAGTAAGTAAGTTAGTTAGTAAGTTAGTTAGTTAGTAAGTAAGTTAGTTAGTAAGTAAGTAAGTTAGTTAGTTAGTAAGTAAGTTAGTTAGTAAGTAAGTTAGTAGTAAGTAAGTAAGTTAGTAAGTAAGTAAGTTAGTAAGTAAGTAAGTAAGTTAGTTAGTAAGTAAGTTAGTAAGTAAGTTAGTTAGTAAGTAAGTAAGTAAGTAAGTTAGTAAGTAAGTAAGTTAGTAAGTTAGTTAGTTAGTTAGTAAGTAAGTAAGTTAGTTAGTAAGTAAGTAAGTTAGTTAGTAAGTAAGTTAGTTAGTTAGTAAGTAAGTTAGTTAGTTAGTTAGTAAGTAAGTTAGTTAGTTAGTAAGTAAGTTAGTAAGTAAGTAAGTTAGTAAGTTAGTAAGTTAGTTAGTAAGTAAGTTAGTAAGTAAGTTAGTTAGTAAGTAAGTTAGTAAGTAAGTAAGTAAGTTAGTTAGTAAGTAAGTAAGTAAGTTAGTAAGTAAGTTAGTTAGTTAGTAAGTAAGTTAGTTAGTTAGTAAGTAAGTAAGTAAGTAAGTAAGTTAGTAAGTTAGTTAGTAAGTAAGTAAGTAAGTTAGTTAGTAAGTAAGTAAGTAAGTAAGTTAGTAAGTAAGTTAGTTAGTTAGTAAGTAAGTAAGTAAGTAAGTAAGTAAGTTAGTAAGTAAGTTAGTTAGTTAGTAAGTAAGTAAGTTAGTTAGTTAGTTAGTTAGTTAGTAAGTAAGTAAGTAAGTAAGTAAGTTAGTAAGTAAGTTAGTTAGTTAGTTAGTAAGTAAGTAAGTAAGTAAGTTAGTTAGTTAGTTAGTAAGTAAGTAAGTAAGTAAGTAAGTAAGTAAGTAAGTAAGTAAGTTAGTTAGTAAGTAAAGTAATGGAAAAAAAAACACACAAAATTTTTAATAGAAAAGGTGAATGTGGACTGGATTTTTTTAACCTTTATTACAGTCTTGGTCATGTCAAACATCAGTAAAAAAATGACTTTGTTGCATTATTAGTTAGTAAGTTAGTAAGTAAGTAAGTTAGTAAGTAAGTTAGTAAGTAAGTTAGTAAGTAAGTTAGTAAGTAAGTAAGTAAGTAAGTTAGTAAGTTAGTAAGTTAGTTAGTAAGTTAGTAAGTAAGTTAGTAAGTAAGTAAGTTAGTTAGTAAGTTAGTAAGTAAGTTAGTAAGTAAGTTAGTAAGTAAGTAAGTTAGTAAGTAAGTTAGTAAGTAAGTAAGTTAGTAAGTAAGTAAGTTAGTAAGTAAGTAGTTAGTAAGTAAGTTAGTAAGTAAGTAAGTTAGTAAGTAAGTAAGTTAGTAAGTAAGTTAGTAAGTAAGTTAGTAAGTAAGTAAGTAAGTAAGTAAGTAAGTAAGTAAGTAAGTAAGTAAGTTAGTTAGTAAGTTAGTAAGTAAGTTAGTAAGTAAGTAAGTTAGTAAGTAAGTTAGTAAGTAAGTAAGTTAGTAAGTAAGTTAGTAAGTAAGTAAGTAAGTTAGTTAGTAAGTAAGTTAGTAAGTAAGTTAGTAAGTAAGTAAGTTAGTTAGTAAGTAAGTTAGTAAGTAAGTAAGTAAGTAAGTTAGTTAGTAAGTTAGTTAGTTAGTTAGTAAGTAAGTTAGTTAGTAAGTAAGTAGTTAGTTAGTTAGTAAGTAAGTTAGTTAGGTAAGTAAGTTTAAGTAGTAAGTAATTAGTAAGTAAGTAAGTTAGTAGTAAGTAAGTAAGAGTTAGTAAGTAAGTTAGTAAGTATTAGTTAGTAAGTGTAAGTATAAGTTAAGTAGTTAGTTAGTTAGTTAGTTAGTTAGTTAGTTAGTAGTTAGTTAGTTAGTTAGTTAGTTAGTTAGTTAGTTAGTTAGTTAGTTAGTTAGTTAGTTAGTTAGTTAGTTAGTTAGTAGTTAGAGTAGTAGTTAGTTAGTTAGTAAGAAGTTAGTAAGTAAGTAAGTTAGTAAGTTAGTAAGTTAGTTAGTAAGTAAGTTTAAGTTAGTTAGTAGTAAGTGTAAGTTAAGTAAGTAAGTTAGTTAGTAAGTAAGTAAGTAAGTTAGTAAGTAAGTTAGTTAGTTATAAGTAGTTAGTTAGTAAGTTAAGTAAGTAAGTAAGTAAGTTAGTAGTTAGTTTAAGTAAGTAGTAAGTTAGTTAGTAAGTAAGTAAGTAAGTAAGTTAGTAAGTAAGTTAGTTAGTTAGTAAGTAAGTAAGTAAGTAAGTTAGTTAGTAAGTAAGTTAGTTAGTTAGTAAGTAAGTAATTAGTTAGTTAGTTATTAGTTAGTTAGTAAGTAGTAAGTAAGTAAGTAAGTTAGTAAGTAAGTTAGTTAGTTAGTAAGTAAGTAAGTAAGTAGTTAGTTAGTTGTTAGTAAGTAAGTAAGTAGTAAGTAGTAGTAGTAAGTAGTAGTAAGTAAGTTAGTTAGTTAGTAAGTAAGTAAGTAAGTAAGTTAGTTAGTAAGTAAGTAAGTTAGTAAGTAAGTAAGTAAGTAAGTTAGTTAGTTAGTTAGTTAGTAAGTAAGTAAGTAAGTAAGTTAGTTAGTAAGTAAGTAAGTTAGTAAGTAAGTTAGTTAGTTAGTTAGTAAGTAAGTAAGTAAGTAAGTAAGTAAGTAAGATTACTGAAAGACTACTTTAAACAAACATAATGAGCACTTCTAAAACCCTCAACCTCCCACCACCTTTGGTGACATAACCCCCTGTTCACGAACCCCCGAAACTCGGGGGGCCAGGACGCCCCCCTATTCTCCTCCGGTCCTTCCGGACTTCCGGATCTTCTGTCTTTGTTCTTCACCCTCCAGGAATCGAACCTGGCTCTTCAAGGGCACAAATCACTCCCTTTACCCCTTGCTTTACCACCTGAGCCACTCGCCCAGGCATTTGGACCTCCTCTCAGTCATTCTTTCACTCTTCACAGTCCACCACTCACTTAACCCTCTGAGCCATTCGTTCAGATGCTTGGACTTCTTCTCGGCTCATATACTCCCTGAAACTACTGTTTGCCGTTTTGTCTTGTATTTCATACCTCAAGCTGCTCACTTGTGCTTTAACCTGCCCCTCAGGGACAAATAAAGGAATTCTGATCTCTTTGTAAACCTTGTTACTGTCATGGATGCATTTCAAATAAATAACATAAAAAGATCCTTGCTGTTCTAAAATGCACACCCTGAGTGTTATATTAATGCGCACCCTGATTTGAACTGTACATGATTGTTTACACAAATAAATATCAGTAAGAAAAAAACAGCTGAGAATAAAACTAAATGTTCATTCAACATCTGTTTATTGTTTACACACATGGATGTTACAGTTTGTAATTATATCTTACATACATAAGATCCACAACATATCAAAAGTAAAGGAGAAAAATAAAAGGAGTTAAGAAAATAACATCACTAAGTATCAATAAATCCTGGAAACCAAAATCATTTCTCCCACAGAGAAACATTGTTCACTGTCACCATAACAACAGTTACAGTACAAAGATCCATAGATTAGACTGAACCGTAATCGATCAGCAGAGTTGAGAAAACATGTTAACTTGGTTAGGATGATTCAGTTAGCTGTAGTGAATTTTAACTTATTATTGGCTGAAGGAGCAAGAAAAAAAATCAGACTTTATTCTTTGTCTGATTGATGTGATGGTTTTTTTTTGCTTTAAAACATAAATATATGAAATGTTGATTCTCAAACCTGTGATGCGTTGAACGCACCTCGTGCTGTTTTAATCTATGGCAAAACGGGCACACTGGCACTTTGATGGTTAATCACTTCAGGGGAACAAATAAGGCACAAGCATGCACGCACACACACACCTGTTCACCTCAACAATCTCACACACACCTTAACTGACACAGCCCTCTATTTTTTTAAATCAATATATGAACAGCCCAACAGTATATTTGTCTATTCAAATGTACTGAGATCAGCTGACACACACACACACACACACACAGACTTACAACAGTTAACTTTTTTTTTTTGCCTCAGTCAAACTAAATGAATGATCTTTTGGTTCTTTTCAGTCACATCATATTCTGAATTATAGCAACAACACAACGCCAATATTCAACCACTGATGATGATAATGATGATGATGATTTGGCCTTTGAGAAATTAAAAGACAACAACTTAAAGAGCAGTTTTGGCCACAAAGCTAGGCGGAGACCAGATGATGCTGGTCCAGCAAGGTTTGGGTGAAGTTGTTGATCGGCCCAATGGCGCTGAGAGACATGGCGTTGTCCCGCCCCCACAGCAGGTTAGGACCAAACACAACAGCCAGGTTACTGTTGGTCATCTTGTTCACCTCACTGTTGGCTGACACCTAAACACACAAACATACACACACAGCTGTCAGAAACAGACGCACAAATGTGAAAGGAAGCGTGGTGTCAGAGCCGTACCTGTGCCAGGAATGTGATGAGGTATCGCAGTGATGCATAGTTCTCCTCAGACAGAGACTCCACGAGCGTCTTCATGACGGTCACCCGACTGTCACTGGATACAGCTGCAACCTATCAAATGCCACTGTGAATAACAATCCTAGAGAAACCACTGATTATTCAACTATATTCATGACTTCTTGGACTAATGGTCTTGACATACAGGCCAAGTTGAAGATGTCGTTGTAAAGCTGGTAAGTGAGCAGCAGCTCGGGCAGTTCCCTCAGGAAGGTCTTCAGAATCACAGCAGCCAAGTGGACGTCTTCCATGTCTCTGAAATTCACTGCCTGGCCTGAAACACACAAAGCCGCTCAGCTGTAAGCCTTCTTTCTTCTACTTCATCTGAAAGAGCAAAAGCTGCACAAAACTCTGAAACACTAAAGATTCTGCAGGACGATGCTGAGGATGTCCTCTGAGTCTGTGGTGGCCAGTGCCATCATGTATGCTGTTGTCTGCTGGGGCAGCAGTCTGAGGGTGAGGGTCATACACAGACTCAACAGAATCATCAGGAAGGCGGCCATGTTGTGGGAGAGGACCTGGACTCTCTGACAGAGGTGCGTCAGAGGAAGATGTCCAAAATAAAGACCATACTGGACTGTCCCTCCCACCCACTCCACACTGTGCTGACCAGGTACAGGAACTCGTTCAGCAACAGACTCCGACTCCAACGATGCACCACTGCCTGCCTGTCTTAATCAAACTACTGAACTCTGAACTGTAACAGTCACTCAGACACTGTACATTCATGTCATGCTCTTTACCATGTAAAGGTTTTTATACAGTAGTAAATATGTTCTTCTTTACATACACCTCAGGGATGTAAATGCTATAATAATAAAAAAATTAATGCTAAATATTTCAATTTCAATTTATCTTTGATTTCTATTTGTAACCAAAAAGAATTTATAATAAATAAAGTAATTCTGATTCTGACTTCTCAGCACTGCTAGGAAGCCATGATTAACTCACATGTGAACGAAAGTCACATGACTTTTTACTTTACTTTTTACCTGAGTTGTACTTGAGCTGCACCTCCAGATTCAGTAACTGACAGTGAGAGTGGCACCTCAAACACCTGGTCAGGGAGGGGAGGGCTGCGAGGGGGAGACGTGGGAGGCTGAGCGGCCGGCTTCAGAGACGGATGTTTGAGCCCCTCCTGATATTGCTCGATGGACCGATTGGACACTGACTTGCCAATAGAATATTACAGCCGGGGTAGACATAGGTCCCCGAAAAGCCTAAATGTGTTCTTTTCGAGGAAAAAAACAGAACGTCTCTACCTATTACCATTCCTGAGATATGAGCGACTTTGTAAGACATACGCTAATTGGTTGGATACGACAGACGCCTCCCTAACATCTATGACCTGGAACAACCAAATGAATTGATGCAACAATACTAATGTGATGATCAGAAAATACATTCTAGTTCAGAACAATTGCAGCCTCCATGAGTCAAGGATTCACTGCTTGTTTGTAGGTTCACATACCTGTTCTGTGTAACTGTATCTCAGGTGTCAGGATAATGTTCAGCAGTGGGTCCTGATGGTTGATCTCTTCTTTGTATTGGATGACAGTCGGGTCAAACTTTTGTCCTGGTTACAGAGCTGCTGGTCAGACAGGATCTCTCCCTCCTTAAAGTCATGTTGTTGAGGGAGACCTGGAGGGACAAATGGACACAAAGACTAATGTGATGATGGAAACATCTAAAACCTGGAACAACTAAATGAATTAATGCAACATTAAAATACAGAAACATAAAATATCATTAACATTCAGGACAACATTTCAGACAGAAGACAGGAGCCACAAATATTCTGTGGATGTTAAGCTGTCTTAACCTGGCTGTGGTCTGTGCACCACGGCACTGCGTGGAATTCAGCTACCAGCCAACATGTAATGGATCATATCAGTGCTGTACTGTTTATTAACTTGGGCTACATCGATAACGCTCAGCTCAACAACTGATGACGTACACAGTGGTAATGTGCGAGCGTCTTCACCCAGCTTAGCTTAAAGTCATGAAGTCAGTGTCCTCCTGTTAGAAACACTATGTGTTGAATGTGCACTCTTTTCAAACAGAGACGTTGTTGTTCCGTGACATTGTCATGTTTACATACCTATTCTGTGTAACTTGATCTCAGGCTTCAGGAGGAGATCCAGCAGTTTGCGCTGACGGTCCATCTCTTCCTCGTACCGGACGATAGTTTGTTCAAACACTCCCAATATTTCAGCAGCAGCAGCAGTTAGCCGCTCGCTGATAAAACCTCTCAGAAACTCAGCAGCAGCCATTCAGATGTGATAAAACACTCACAGTAGTTACACTTCTGTTCAACTAGCGAACAAACTACTTCTTCTTCACATGTGATGTGCTGTCGCTGTGCTCGTCTTTTTCTTTCCCCTACTTCCTTATTTTCTTCTTCTTCAGTTTATTGGCGGTGGGAGCCACCTTGTAAGGCGCATTACCGCCGCCTACCGGACTGGAGTGTTACAGCAGCAGTACAAGTAAGACAATGCAGTGTGCTACTAGAGAAGCATAAAAACTAGAAACAGATAAGTAACAAATAACCTAGAATTAAAAATAACTGTAAGAATTATTTTATCTTTTAATTAAAATATAATTAAAAATAAAAGAATACAAATTAAGAATAACCATGAGATATACAGCTAGGCACTCTTCACGTGTTCTCATGTTATCATTATGTTCCATGTTATCTGTTCCAGAGACAAACAGCATTGGGGGTCAACGTTGTGTGGAGATGTGGAGCCAGGTGAAAACCCAGAGCCCAGACACTTATATAGCTGTTGTATGTATATATGTCATTTGTATAAAGACACAAATCTTTGACATGTAAGCAGCAGGCCTGTCCACCTCACCTTTTATATGTCCCTCTGGTTCTTTTCTGACCTTTTCTATCTGTTCCCGTTAAGCACACTCAGAGTAATGTGTCTCACTGTGCTTCATCACACAATCATCACCTGTGTGTGTATTTACGTTTGTGCCTCGCCACTACCTGTAGCTTATGTGTGACGTATCATGGAAGTTGTTGTGGCTGTACTGAAATGAATGATAAGTTAATGCTGTCTGTTCAGAGCTGTCAGTAAGAGCTTGTTTAACAAGTGTGTTGTTGTTCGGCTGTCCCGCCGAATATTACACTGTGTATATATGGGGAATATATACATGCTGTTCACAGCTCAGTGTCTCAGTGTCTTCACTCTTCAGTCCATCAGTCCAGTCTGATCCTTTTTATGAGAGTCTGTGTCTGAGTCCTGCCTGCTTTTTGACTATGGAGCTGATTATTCCCCGTGTTTGGACCTTTTCAATCCTTTTCTCCTCCTTGTCCAGGGAGTAATCCAATGTAGAACCACCACTGGAAACTGTAGTGTAGTTTGTTTTATCAGTTTTCATGGTGCATATGGTGCTCTCAATGCTAACGCCATTTGTGGTGCTTTGATGATGCTACAAGAATAAACTCCACCTGTCGAGGCTGCGCCTCATTCTTCGTATCCAAAGGTGCTGCTACAACAGCTCTGATGGACTGATAAAACACTGTCTCATGCACAATAAAATGAGGAAAGACTGAGTCAAACTTACACCTCCTCACATCAGGTTTTAACCTCTGCTCTCCACCATGGTCCACCCTGAAGGACGAAACACAGTCAGAATGATTTTCTGTCCAACATGAGTCCAAACTGCTGATCAACATGAAGCAGAGTTCCTCAGTTTGTCAGAGACACACAAACAGACTAAAACTCATCTGTGTCAACTCCAGAAGAGTCTCTCCTGATCTGCTCTGTTTTTATTCATGTCCTCCATTCTGTGAAATATTGCTCTCTGTCAGTGCTTTACTGTAAAATCCTCTTCATGCAGCAACAGTGTAGGTTTGATCTCAGCATTGTGCATTTATCCAAAGCAGCAAACAAGCCACACTGTCTCTGACTGTTTCTTTCACTCTATATGCAAACACAACCCTGGTTCACATGTGTCATGGATGGAAGAGTTTTCTGACACAGTTCAAATAAATACATTCACTCATTCATGTGTGTAGTTTTTACATTGATAATATTGTAGCATCTCACTCAGTGAAGCTGCTCACTGCTCTCTGTTTCTGACTGAAATAACTCCTCCTTCTACCATTGTGTTGTTGTCTCCTTTGAAGCTTCACATGTGGATTGTTTCAGGAACATTTGTTTGTGGGATAATTCAGTGGTTCTTACAGCTGAGGAAATTAATAAGTAGGGCATCATTTTGTATTTTCTCTGCACTAAATATAGCTGAAAATCAGTCACATTGTAAAAACTGCCAGATGTGTTTTTATATAAAGAAAGTGTAAAAACAAAACTGAAGTTCGGGGTCGACCATATCGTATACGACATGTCTTACAAAGTCGCTCATATCTCAGGAATGGTAATAGGTAGAGATGTTCTGTTTTTTTTCCTCGAAAAGAGGACACTTAATGCTTTCTGCTGTAATATTCTATGGGCAAGTCAATGTCCAATCGGACCATCCAGCGATATCAGGAGGGGCTCAAATATCCAATTGTAGAGCCTTGTGCCTCTGACAGGACCATCAAATATGGTTTAAGTGACAAGAGAAGTCTCTCCCCTGAATAGCTCGGTCGTCTACACGGCTGAAAAGCATCTCTGAACCCAATAATAGATGCGCAGCCATTTAATTTAAATGTATTTTATTTTATTCATTTAGTTTTTTCAAAGTAATAGTTGTTTCTTTGGAGATTGAGATGCTCTCGTGACATTAAAACTTTTAATATTTTGTCAAAATATGCGTCACGGTCGCGTGCTGTAGCAGCACCTGTAACACTGGACAAACTGGTGTTCGACAGCCTACATGGAATGAGATTCCCGACACTTAAATGAACATGGAAACGTTTGCATTTGGAGTCCTGTTGATCTTTGGATCCTCATACTTGTGCGAGCTGGTGTTTTCCATCATGAACTACATTAAAAGTAAACACCGCTCCAGCCTCACAGATGAGCGCTCGCAGTCCTTCGTGAAAATCAAAGCGATGTCTTCCAGCCCTGAAATGGACACGATACACTGTGCAGTGAAGTTCAAGAGCAGAAATCACATTAACGAGGTGAAAGAAATAATTGAACACACATTTTTATATCGGACCCTGAACTAACGTGTTTTATATTCAGGTTGACGGTTGACTACTGTAGCCTGCGGCATGGAGGAAATGACGGCGCACTGAAATCAAAATAACATTTTGCACAACATTTAGTGCTATTGTTTATTTAAGTTTTACCCAGACCCACCCACTGAGGTCTGTAACCACATATAAACCATGTTTCCCCACCAAACAGTTAGAACTGATGAAGCTGCTTGGATGAGCAGCGAAATGTCTTCAAGAAAACTCTACAAGTCCAGACGCCTTGCTTCAATCTTCTCTACGTATTTTTCCAGCTAATCATACATGCCTCAAATATTAGCAGCTCATGTACTGGCACAGCTTCATGCAGCCATTCACAGTACACCAAATGTGTCCACATAAGAAGGAACTCTGTGACGACCTGCTGGGTGTAACCACACTTAAAACATACACAAGAGGAAACATGGTAAGAAAGAAAAGAGAGGGGGGGCTATACCCCAGATGAAGGAGTAGCATTGCCTCCTGAGAGAACTCCTGGAACATGTTGAGGCAAATGCCAATGACCTGCTACTGCACAACAATGTGAGGTGGCCGAGTAAAGGAAATGCACTCGTCTTGAGTCGGAGAGCACGATGAGCATGATGAGCACAAGACCAAAATTGTTGCCTTTTATCATGAACATTACATCACATCTTAATGAGCTGCAGCTTGAACTCATTCATCTGCAAGGAAATGCTGCATTAAGAAAGCATTTTGAAACAACTGACCCTGCTTCTTTCTGGCTACAGACTGTGTCTGAGAGTGCCTAAACAAAGTAAACCACAGTAGTTTCATACTTAAACAGGCCCGATACAACTCAAACTTGTTACGTTTATTACGTTAAGGAACTTTTTATTAGGACTTTTTTTGTTAAGCTCTTTTTGGCACAATGTTCATCTCGAGTGTGACACAATTTAAACCAAACGTCAAATTGGCATATAATTGCTATATGCCCGACCCCAAGCCTCTGTGCATACAAACCATATACACTCCAAACAAAGCTTCGTACCGTTATCGATGCTATTTTCATGCACAACACGTGCAGTGTCCAATTTACCGGACACATCTCCACGTTACGGCATTCCTGCGAGGCTACAGTGGCTATCTGAGTACATACAAACTAGCCTACAACACCCTTACACCAACACACATCGCTTCACTTTCACTCAAGATTTACATTACGGATCTATCACTAATTTAACGCTCCTCTTCACTTCTATTTCTCCAAAACACATACAAAAGACACAAATAACATTCTACATAATCACATTGATGCCACTACAATTGACTCAATAAAACCAATAGTAATGTCAGAACCCAACTCACGCTGAGGAACCCCTCCTGCTGACAGGAAGATAGGCCAACTAGCTTTCTCACAGATCCACACTGCAGTTCCACATCGACACGGGCCTGCGGAAAGACACAAACGGTCAGCTTAGTCATCGTACCTCTTTTGAATAACATCTTCCACAGGACTCACAAACCCCAGAGTGTTTGGCTTTGTGTGGCAGGCATTGCACTTCATAATACATACATACATACATAATACATAATGCATTTCAAACATTTACCATTTTGGAGACACCCAATGACTCTTATGTCTGCACAAACTATGGCATACATTTTTAATCCACATACAGATTGTATGTGATGATTGTAGCTTCATGGCACGACAACATTCACACACTGTGTGTACAACCTTTAATGATAACTAAATAGTAATACACTCCAGATCCCCCACTCCCTGTGTAAAACACAAAAATATAACACATGCAATCATGTAAACTTCAAATCTGTCTATTTATCAAAACATACTACATTCTTCCAAACTCACAAATATGAGCAGAAGACAAAAATTTCCATCAAACACTTTTATTCAGTCATTTCACAACATGGCATTAGTACAAAAAGAAAGGTCGCAGGCTGGAACACACTGAGGCCAGGGGAGTGATGTCACTGGAACATCTGGAAGACAAGAGACAAACATGTCAGTGACTCAGTCATTAACCAACGCAAACATACACTGCACTTACAATACACTTCGCTTGCCAGCTCCACTTACCATTCCTTGTTAACGGCGCCCCAATTGTCGACCACGTCACGCTCGTTTCTGCAAAGGCAAATTCTGGACACGGCCTTATTGACTGAAATGGATGCATTACATAAAGCACTTCTAAATCAACTCCTTTTACTTTGTCGTAACGCAAACCTGGCCAAAACTGTCTGGGTCAAGATCAGCCCTGTGGTACAGAAGACCATTGTTAAACAAGGTTAACATGACAAAGTGTGGCAAAACCTTGGAATACACATTTATTGACAAAAACACAAGCAGGTTAACTTTTGTCCCCCAGCTCAGATTCTGGTCTTTACTCCACCTCCCACCACCCTGGTGTAAGGTGGAGTTGGGGTGGCAGTGGGTACCTGACCAAAACCAAAAAAGCACAGGTTTCTGGAATGATGTGACCCTGCAATGCTGCCACAAAACGCAAGGGGCGGGACCAGAAAAGGATCTCTGACCCCACCTCTCACCTGTCCAGGTGAAAGGCAGCACGAATCCTTGTTGACAACCCAGCAGCAATCTGCCACACCATGACACATTACACACCACACGTTGCGTTTGAATATCATGTTGGTCGCAGAAACTGTACTTGCATTTCCACAGTTCCCTTGTGCAAGTACTTGATTCATACATTGCTGTGACACCATTGTTGTTTTGAAATGCCACAAAATTATTTCCCAGTTATCCACAGCTTTGATCCGGGTTTGGATGCGTTTGTTGTTGCAACTGTGCGTTTTTCATCCTTGCCATTTACTTTAGCAGTCATGCTAAACCGTGTTTGTATTTGATTTGTCCACAATGTCTCCTTGCTGTCACCGTTTCCACGCATATGTTACATTGAGAAATTGTTGGTGCCTGTTGTGCGACACATTTGGCGTTCCTCGCTCCTTTTTTGTTGTTGTGTATGCTCTCAGTCACAGTCAAGTCACCCAAACCACACAAAACACACCTCAACCACAACAAAACTAATAGACAAATCCACACAAGCTCAACTCCAACTATCAACATGCTGGCATTCTAGGATCTAAGCTACAAAATCCAAAGTCCTGACCTTACATTGAACAACACAACCCCACCCAGACCCTCAGTCAGTCAATAGTCAGGGCACGTTGGTGCACGCCGAATCCATCCAGAGCCAAACTCCTGGTGAGATTTCCAACACAGAGAGTCATTTGAAATTCTGCCCGTCAGAGTTCTGGAGACAGGGCAAAACACTCAAACCTAAAACAAGTTCTTTCAAATTTCAAAACCCCTGAAAACCACACAAGTTAAACAAGTACAGTTTCAAAGGTTTTACAGTACCTCAGCGTCTGCAATACACTTTTGGTGCGGTCAGAGAGAATACTAAACCAGTTGCTGTAGACCACGCTGGCAGGCAGAGGCGACGATGCACAGATGCTTCGGGGTGATCTTCATCTGCAGAGGAGAGGATAGACCATTTTAAGACAGTAACCTTCCTTTTGTTAATTGCCATTGACAACTGTGACACCAAGTTCATCACACCTGGTTGAAAATAAACTGCAGTGGCCACCGAGTCCCTCACTATTTTTTCGAGGCCTACGGGGGACAAAACGGTAACAAAGCAATATTGTAAGTTGCTCGGGTAGGATGCATTACCATGACTTGCAGACTGTATGCCTCCTACACATCCAGGCTTCTAAGGTCACACAACAGTATCGCACCCATCTTCACTGGTAGGTTGTGCTACGACGAGTTGCAGACACATCACCAGCAGAAATCCATGATGAATCAGTGGTCCTGTGAGGGCAAAAAAAAAAAACATTGGTAAGCAAGCTTCTTCACTGAAAGGATGTGTTATAAGTTGCAAACACACTACCTTACATGCAGAAATCCAGCCTTCCAGGTGACGAATCAGTGGCCCTGTGCAGATAAACAAAAATCACACTAGTAAGCAATAATCTTCACTGAAAGGAGGTTTTATGATAAGTTAAAAACAGTACTTTACTGGCAGAAATCCAGCCTTCCAGTTGACAAATCAGTGGTGCTGTGCAGCTAAAAAATATAATAAAACACATTGGTAAGGAAGCATCTTCACTGAAAGTGTTTGTTAACATGAGTTCCAAATATACTACCATACTCGCAGAAATTCCACCTTCCAGGTCACGAATCAGTGGTCCTGCAAAGCAAAAAAGGCACACAGGAGCATGGTAAGTGGCACTGGTAGGATATCTTCACAATGCTGACATATTATATTATATTATATATATATTACCTCACTTGCAGACATCCAGGTGTCCACTCAGCAGTTCTGTGGAACAATAAAGTCACAGAGTGATAAGCAGGCATCTTCACTGGAAGCATGTGTAGAGAACAGTTGCAGACACGTTACCTTCCTCGCAGAAATCCGGCCTTCCAGGTAACAACGTCAGTGGTTCTGTGAAGATGAAAACAGCCATGACACATACACTCAACAAAAATATAAACGCAACACTTTTGTTTTTGCTCCCATGTTTCATGAGATGGACTTGAAGATCTAAACTTCATTCCAGATACACAATATTACCATTCCTCTCAAACATTGTTCACAAATCTGTCTAAATGTGTGATAGTGAGCACTTCTGCTTTGCTGAGATAATCCATCCCACCTCACAGGTGTGCCACATCAAGATGCTGATCTGACATCATGATTAGTGCACAGGTGTACCTCAAACTGCCCACAATAAAAGGCCACCCTGAAATGTGCAGTTTTGTCTCACAGCAAAATGCCACAGATGCCACAAGCATTGAGGGAGCGTGCAATTGGCATGCTGACAGCAGGAATGTCAACCAGATCTGTTGCTCATGCATTGAATGTTCATTTCTCCACCATAAGCCGTCTCCAAAGGCGTTTCAGAGAATATGGCAGTACATCCAACCGGCCTCACAACCGCAGACCACGAGTAACCACACCAGCCCAGGACCTCCACATCCAGCAGGTTCACCTCCGAGATCGTCTGAGACCAGCCACTCAGACAGCTGCTGAAACAATTGGTTTGCATAACCAAACAATTTCTGCACAAACTGTCAGAAACCGTCTCAGGGAAGCTCAACTGCATGCTCGTCGTCCTCATCGGGGTCTTAACCTGACTCCAGATCGTCGCCATAACAGACTTGAGTGGGCAAATGCTCACATTCGATGGCGTCTAGCACGTTGGAGAGGTGTTCTCTTCACGGATGAATCTCGGTTTACATTGTTCAGGGCAGATGGCAGACAGCGTGTGTGGCGTCGTGTGGGTGAGCGCTTTGCTGATGTCAATGTTGTGGATCGAGTGGCCCATGGTGGTGGTGGGGTCATGGTATGGGCAGGCATCTGTTATGGACGAAGAACACAGGTGCATTTTATTGATGGCATTTTGAATGCACAGAGATACCGTGATGAGATCCTGAGGCCCATTGTTGTGCCATACATCCATGAACATCACCTCATGTTTCAGCAAGATAATGCACGGCCCCATGTTGCAAGGATCTGTACACAATTCTTGGAAGCTGAAAATGTCCCAGTTTTTGCATGGCCAGCATACTCACCGGACATGTCACCCATTGAACATGTTTGGGATGTGCTTGACCGGCGTATACGACAGCGTGCACCAGTTCCCACTAATATCCAGCAACTTCGCACAGCCATTGAAGAGGAGTGGACCAACATTCCACAGGCCACAATAGACAATCTGATAAACTCTATGCGAAGAAGATGTGTTGCACTGCATGAGGCAAATGGTGGTCACACCAGATACTGACTGGTTCTGAGTCCCCAGACCGCCAATAAAGCAGAAAGAAAATGCACATTTCAGGGTGGCCTTTTATTGTGGGCAGTTTAAGGTACACCTGTGCACTAATCATGATGTCAGATCAGCAGCTTGATGTGGCACACCTGTGAGGTGGGATGGATTATCTCAGCAAAGCAGAAGTGCTCACTATCACACATTTAGACAGATTTGTGAACAATGTTTGAGAGGAATGGTAATATTGTGTATCTGGAATGAAGTTTAGATCTTCAAGTCCATCTCATGAAACATGGGAGCAAAAACAAAAGTGTTGCGTTTATATTTTTGTTGAGTGTATTTTATTATTGAGCCTATTTTAGTTATGTCTACCGACATAATCCTAACACAACATTTAGGTTTGGTTTATTTTTCGTACCTTTCCACTACGAATAGTTCTAACACTTAATTTATTTTATTTATCAACGCAACTGCTCAGCCAAGCAGCTTCATCAGTTCATCAGAACAAATGAAGCTGCTTGGATGAGCAGCTAAACGTCTTCAAGAAAACTCTACAATTCCAGACGCCTTGCTTCAATCTTCTCTACGTATTATGACCTGGATGACTGAGAATCTTCATCAACATATAAACGCAACTGTTAAGTTAATTTATCTAATTATACTATGAATAATATAATTTCTATCACTACATAATTATACCGCCTGCATGAGGGAAGTAAATATGAGGTATGCCTTACAGAAAGAACAAGAAAACCGATGACCTGTCACAGTGGGACATGAAGACGTCTCCTCAGACCACAGGCAGGGCCTGGTTGTTGGCTGACCAGGTGCAGGCAGAGGCAATGGTGGCGCTGGTTCTGTGATGTGATCATCAGCTGAGGAGGACAAGATAGACTATTTTTAACAACAAATAAAACGACACATAATCTGCAATGCAGATTTCATCACTCTACGGTTAAAACACTGCAAACATGAGGTAAACATGAGTAAAACTAAACGCTGATGGTGCAGCTAGTTGTAGGCCTCGTAAGTAGTCGCATTTGAGGACAGTGGCAGAAGGGCCGGAGAACTACAAGGCCAACACACCTGATGTTGCCACTGTTCCTCCTCACAAGATGCTACTTTACTAGCGCTAATCCTCTGCCAAAGAATGTACCTTTACCTGCTAGGCAGGGACCTCTAGCTGATCTCTTCACAGGACAGCAGCTGAAATAAAAACAGCAGATTCTTCAGGTTAGCGTGTCCTAGTGTGACCATCAGCAGGGAAACTGCCAGGAAACATCCACTCCCCTTGTTGAGTTCAACCCACTGCGACGTCTCCCAGAAAGCACCAAGGGAGGCCTTCAAGGCCCGAAGAGGGGGAGGACACAATTTACAACTACATTCGGCTTTAAACAAAAAAACTTCATGATGACTTAAGCACATTAAAACAAGTAGACAGTACCTGTAGTAGCTTGGATCCACCTGCAGTCTGTGCATTGTACCCGAGCTCTGCGCCATGTGCTCCGATTATCACAGCTTTCAGGTGTGTCTCTGGAACTGGCCCATTTCCCCTGTTGACCACTAGATGGCGACAAATAGGGATGTCCCGATCCGATCACATGATCGGAAATCGGGCCCGATTACATGATTTCAGACTCGATCGGAATCGGACATTACCTCCCGATCAGGACTCGGATATATACTTTTTAGGGCTGTCAAAGTTAACGCCTTCTGTGTAGGGTGGCTCTGTGTCTTGTAGTGCAGGGGTATGACAGCTGCTTTTGGTGAGACAGGTCCTGGTTCGAGACCTCGATGTGCTGCGTGTGTGAAATCTCCCAGTGTGGCGGCACACACACACAGGCCTGTCGCGATAAACAATAAATCAATCAATTGCACGATAACTTTAAATGGGCTCGATACGTTTTTCGGCCGCGATAAATTACATTTGCACGCTTGTTTGTTTTCCTCTCTCTCTCTCTCTCTCTCTCTCTCGCTGCCAAAGAGGCTGGATGACAAAAGGCGTCACTCGGTGCGTCGTAGCGTATAAAGTGTGCAAAGTCCGGCCGTCAGATTTAATATGGCCCGCGGCTTCTGTCTTAAAATGTGTCAAACCAACAGGTAGTTCTTATTTTTTTATAAGAACTATCATTGTGTACCGTTTACGGGATGTTCTGAGCAGACCTCTGTCAGCTCGCTGTCTGCGTCGCCACGGTGCGTCACAGCGCTGCAGGGCTTGGACGCTGATTACAGCAACACAGAGAGCTGTGAAGCTGCACAACACTGGTTCAACACTTCCACACAATTCACCACAAGACTAAACATGCTTATGAATAACGTGCCATCAGAGAGAGTCCGCGTTGTACGAGTGCAGTTCTCTGCCTTCTTACTGGCGGCACTCGCGGCAGCGCCACCTAGTCTAGTTCTCTTGCCCAGTCCTCTTGTGCCAGCTCTGCTATTTTATGTGTTTCTGTCTACATGGTGGCGTTTTTAAAATTTGCTGATGCGCATACACACACGTGCGCACAGGTGAGCCCACTCCCAGCAGCAGGTAGAGTGCGTGTTGTTTGGCTCTGTTGCTCATGACGTGCTAGTTGGTTTGACTTAACTCCATTGACTATGCTCAGATAAGCCATGGTAATAGGCCTACCACTACTCATAATAATAATATTAATATCATTAATAATAACAATAATAATAATAGTGTTGATAATTGGGGGCCTTTCCAATGTTAAATGTTCTTTAGAAATTAAAGTTTATTGATCTTTGAAAGGGTGTACTTGCATTATATGTCATTATCATTATGTTAGTTGAACATTGATTTGACAATATTATCGCTTATCCCAATAATTTCTCTTGGCAATTAATCACCCAGCAAAATCTGTTATCATAACAGGCCTACACACACACACACACACACACACACACACACACAGGTTTTGCCGCAATGAGTGCCTTTATAGAAAGTATCGGATCGGGACTCGGTATCGGCAGATACTCAATATCAAATGACTCAGACTCGGACTCAAGGGCAAAAAAACCTGATCGGGACATCCCTAGCGACAAACATTCTTAGTTTGGAAGCATTGACTTTATACTGATACTAACAAAACATTTTAATTAAACACTTCTTAGTATCAACAGAACAAATTAATACTGATGCCTTCTTATCTTTGTGTTCCCTCCTTCAACTCTGTAATGAAGTCCAGATCATCTGCAGTTATTCACTCTCATTGTGGAAGCACCAGCTATTAATAACTAAACAAACAAGATAAAAAACAAACAGTTAAATCATTGTCTTATATTTTTTTACAATGTAAAAACTAAAACAAGCAAACGGCACCTGTTGTTCTCAATCTGCCATATTTCTCCTCTTCACTACTACATGGCGACAAACTTTTCAAGTTTAAAAGCATTTACTTGACACTAATGTTTATAAAGCACTTATTAAAAACACTTTTATACCACCAATTTCTGTCTCACCTCACTGTTATCTTCAATGAAGTCCAACTCATCTGCAGTCAAGCTAACAGCACCTGTTGGAGCACCTCTCTGTGTGCAATGTGCTCCGCCATGTTTGCTTTCAGGCCTTTCTGTGGAACTAGGCTCGTCTCTCTTCTCTTTCAGTGGATGTTTACACCAAAGCTGCCGCTACACCAGTAAATTAGCTGAAACAGCCGAACTTCTGCGGAATAACACCACTGCATCGCTCACCTGCTTCAGGTTGATTTAAAAATGGCGCAGATACGCGGGCCGCTTATCACTTCCACTGTGAACTTCTTCTTCTTCTTCTTCTGTTGCCGAGTGGCAACCGTTTGAGGTGCATTACTGCCACCTACCGTTCTTCTCACCATTCCTTTAAACATAAAAACCGGGAAAAACCTCTTCCTAAACACTGACTGTGTTTTTATATTTTTAATTTATTTATTTAGTCAAAGGTACACAGGATGTTGCTTTTATTTAGGGTAAAGTGCATCAATCACACAATTGGTTTTTATACATATAAACAATATATAAATACAGAGGAATGACTTAAACCCTTTTAGTACCTGCTCAGAGCTGCAGGTGACTTCCTTCTCACAGTCCTTCAGTCTTTCTATTTAAACAACAGACATATCAGACCCCTACTCAGACAGTACTAGTTGAATGGCTGAATCGCTGCACCAACAAACGTATGGAAGAAGAAGAAGAAGAAGAAGAAAGAGGGTGAAGAACAACAGTGCCTTGCAGCAGTCAAACTAATGATCATGTGATGCAGGGTCTGCTATGTGATTCTGCACCCTTTTCTGGACTTTTTCATGACTTCGGCAGTCTGTATTTGTCCCTCTAAACATAAAGCATGCTGTGTGCAGTAGGCTATGAAAAAAAATAAAAAATTAACAACAACAGATAAAACCTTCAAGCTATGCTGCGAAACCCTCAGAAGTCAAGAGGGCAGACCAACACCCCCCTTTCTCCAAAGCCCTCTGAGACTTCAGATCTTCTGCCTCTGGTCTTCAGCCAGAAATTGAATTTGGCTCTTCAGGAACACAAATCGCTCCCTTTATCACCTAAACCACCATCCCAGATACTTGGACATCCTCTTGGCTCACTTTTCACTCTCCACCTGCAGTGTATACAGCAACCTTACCAAAACACAGCACCTAAATTGGCACACCACTAAACTAATACTTTGTTGCAGAACCTTTGGCTTTTATTTCAGTACACAGTCTTTTTGGGTAGGAGCCCATCAGTGTGGAACACCTTGATGTTGTAATATTTGCCCACTCTTCTGCAAAACCGCTCCAAATCTGACAGATTGCGAGGGCATCTCCTGTGCACAACCCTCTTCAGATCACCCCACAGATGTTTGATGGGATTCAGGTCTGGACTGCGGCTGGGCCATTCCAAAGCCTCAATCTTATTCCGGTGAAGCCATTCTTTTGTTGTTTTAGATGTGTGCTTTGGGTCATTGTCATCCTGAAAGATCTTCATCTTAAGCTTTCTAACAGAAGGTCAAAGGTTTTGTGCCAACACTGACTGGTATTTAAAACTGTTCATAATTCCCTCCACCCTGACTAAGGCCCCAGTTGCAGCTGAAGACAATCAGCCTCAAAGCATGATGCTGCCACCACCAGGCTTTACTGTTGGTATGGTGTTATTTTGGTGATGTGCAGTGTTGTTTTTGTGCTAAATATACCTTTTAGAATTATTTTTTAAAAAATTGGTTAAATCCGGACACAACCACATTCCCCAGTTATAAACTGTTTTTCAATTGCATTGTACAGGTTATAGGTCACAGGAAAGGTGGAAAAAGGTGTGAAATTATTTATCTTGCTGTTATTTTTTTAGTTTTTCACGAAAACCTGCCATTTCAACAGGGGTGTGTAGATATATATATATATTTTTTACTAAAAACTAAATTAAAGGGACAAAAAACCTTTGAACATATACAAATCATAAATACATAATAAACTAAAAAAGACAGAGAAAAGAAAAAAAACATTCTGTGTTATAATTTCAAAATATTACACCTACAGCGGTCACTAGATGGCAGCACAGCCACACAATACTCACATACATTCTCTGTCTTTTTCATCAGCTGCCTAGGTGCTCAGTGTTCACCTTTGTTTTCACATCACTTCAATGACAGCTGTGGAAATACACCAGTCGCTGTTCAGCAGCAGCATCTACCCACAGTGGAAGTGTGAGAACGTTTCATCAGCAAAAAAAAGACTTCTGGTCACATGTCTTCTGATCAGCAAGTCAGAGCTTTTAGATTTAGGACAGAAACATAAGAGGACACATTTCTACCACTACAAAGTGGCTGCCTCACATGTGGAAGTCTGAGCCACCTGGTGGACGAAAACACAATCTACACCTCCAACAGATCTGATTCCAGATCCCTGTCCAGCATGTGTAATCATCGAGTCCAAATCCTGGTTGGCACTCGCCTCCTTCCTCAGATGCAGCGATGGCCGCTGAAGGCACTACAAGCACAGTGTGATTAAAACTGACCAGCCTCTGAGGACGTGATCCGGCAGCTGATATGAAGCAGGCCGGCCAGGAGATGAGGCAGGAGGAGGAGATCGAGGGACACAGAGAGCTTTCACCTCAGGATTTCCTACAATGAACCCATCATAAGTCCAGGTACTAACTGCTGTGCTTGTTGACATATATTCAGATCAATACCTTTCTGAAGTGGGCTATGAATAAAATGAATCAGAGCTGTGCAAGCACATCATATTTATCTGGCATTTAACAGCTTATTAAATGATCTGTTCACACAACTGCAACCAAGATCTGTTTATTTCTGCTGTAAAATTAAACCTTTTAGTGGCAACCGATTTTCTCTTGATCAATGAATAAATGTAAATGTTAACACTTGTTTACCTTCAAAATAAAAGCCCAAATGTTCATCATGTAGTACATACGAAGTAAAATTCCTATAAAAGGCTTTCTATGAACTGATGCTTTGCTGCCGGGACTCGTCGTCGTCATGTAAACAGACACGCCGTTCAACACCTTTATGTCTATTACAGTGAACAGCTGGAGGCCCATTGAGATTGTTTTTTTTTATCCATTACAGAGTGTTCCACATACATTATATTCTGCCGTCCTCTATGCAAAACCACTGTGGTGATAGCTTCCTGCTAGCCTCTGGGTGAACTGCAAAGCAGCTAATCCTGTGATCGCCGCCTTGCTGCATACTATATGTGCAGAAACTCTGTCAGCCGTTTACAGGCCCGTGGTTGTCCCCTTTAGAATAATACGGGAGCTAGAGTCTATTTAAACACTATCTCTGTGACCTCTTGGTGCACGGCAGCTCTGCTGGGATCTACAGGATTAACCGGCGCCTCTCAGGTAAGCTGAATCATAATAAACAGCAGCAACGCTTTGAAAATACCCATAACGGCACATTAGCATTGAAATGAGGTGGCACTTTTGTCAGTAGGTAGTTGTGGGTCACGGAGACACAACAGCCGGAGGTACTTGAGCACACACTTGCTGTCCTCTCGGCGGCCCAGCGCTCCTACACTGCTAATGTCAACATTGTATACGTGCTGGCTCGTTTGCAGAGGGAAGGATTTCTCGCAGACTGCCAGAAGCTGACCATGTTTGGAGTGTAACAGCCCGCACAAAGCCATGGAGTCTATTAGATCTGCACCTTATATTCTTCACTTCAAGCTGCTGTTACCATTACACCAACCTGTTGCCTCATTTCCTGATGCGAGTGCATTAAAAAACATGAGAACACTTTGGACTCTGAGAGGCATGACCTTATCGCTTTGCAAACATGCAGGGAGGGAAAAAAAAAGTTTTGTAGTCTTGCCAGAGTGACCGACTCCTTCGGTTAATTATGGCCTCAGACGACACGTGTTACTGTGGATCAGTGGCACTCAAACTTCTTGCTCAGGGGCCACTCGCGGCCTGTGAAAGACTTCTGAGTGGCCCTTGAACATTTTTCAGCATGAAACGTACTCTCCCTGGGCTGCTGAAGCACTTCATGAAGGCAGCAGGATCCATAATTAATGTCTAACAGCTTCATCTGCACATCCAGTGTTAGCATTAGCATTCTATGAAAGAGTTCTCTTTAAAGAAGGTCACTTTACATGTAATAATAATATTTAAACATGTTTCTTATCAGCAAAAAAGCTAAAGAAAAATAGCAACCTCAGCATTTTTCTCCCAAAAACTGCAAAATTTAAGCAAAAAAACTCTCACAGATTGAAATCTAAGAAAGATGAAATGCATACATCTGCTTAGCGACGCGCCTGGATGTGCAAAATTCCATTCAGTGTCATGCATTAAGAAACATAAAACAAATAACCAAGAGGCATTAGAACATAAAAATAAAGCATGAAACACACTCTGACACTCTGAATGTGAATTTTACACACAAACACTGACTTGTCCATGACAGGCAGATTGGATTAACACAGACTATTATAGAGAGGAGGATGAGAAGCAGTGACACATTTAGCAGCATTATTCTAAATGCTTCCACTTTATATTTAAACAGACATGCTTTTTAAACCTTTGTTTACACAATTTCACTTTATGGATGCAGGGTTAAAAGGAAGAACACACTTTTATTTTCAAATCAAGGACTTGTCTGCGAGTACCAGCAAGAGTCTCCTCCATGTGATGGCGCTTATTGAACCAACCAGTTCTGTTAACCTCATTGCATTCTCTGGATTAATAAGCACCAGAAGCATCTCAAGGTGCTGCTAAGAACTCCAGCTTAATATTGCTCGACCCTCTAGTAGCTCTCCATACATGGACATTTCAAAAGTCTTATTCAGGCCTCTACAAAAACAGATGTTACATCATAAGGAGTCTAATTAGCACCGAATGGTAGGGATGTTTATGTTTTCTTTTGTAGCCAAGATGGACTAAGATGATGTGTCAGATGCACATGGTACATGCACCAACAGAACATCTCCACACAAAAGCAACCAAACACTGACAAATGACACAAACACACTTGTGGTGTGATAATGACCAGGTGGAGGTCCTGCAACAGTGTTATCATCAGCTCAGACAAAAACATTTGCATTGGCCCTGCATGCTCGCTTGGCAATTTTTACCCACAATCCTCTGCACATAGGAAGCCGGGTCACATGACTGAGCATTGCATTGCATCACAATTACGTGCATTATAAGTAAAAATGTCAAAATAACATGCCATAATATAAATAAGTTACACTTACATATGTCAGTATACTGTAATATGTATTCAAAATATGCAACAGGAGTCGTCTGGTTTGCCCGCTGGTGACAGAGCCCTTCCTTTATCTGAAAGGTCAGTGCTTCTATCCCAGCTGTGTATCCATCTAAAGCCATTCATCCTCTAAAAACATCATCTCTCACCCACTGCTTCCTGAGTGTCAGCTCCAAGCCAAACACCTTCCAACCCCAGCTGTGTTAATAAACAGTAGATATAGCATTAATCACCACTGCCCTCAAGTGGTCACTGTCAGGTACAACATGCATGCACACACACACACACACACACACACACACGCAGCTGCTGTTCACCTCAACATCTCACACACTCCTCAACTGACACAGCCCTCTATTTTTTTAAATCAATATATGTACAGCCCAACAGTATATTTGTCTATTCAAATGTACTGAGATCAATTGACACACACGCACATAAAAGTATATAAAAGTATTGAAAAGACTGTGAATAAAGCTGTTAAACTGTGAACTCTGAACTTTGTTAAAACCTGACATTCAAGGCAAGGTTGCAGATTGTATTACTTCATGTAAGCACCTATTTACACAATCTACCATCCATACAAACCTGAACAATAGGATCTATTAGTAATGTCCATGTGCTTTAAAGAGAAAAAACACACAGAAGAAGAAAGTGAAGGGAAATGTCTTTACTGGATTTTTATATTTAAATTGGATTATTTTCCATGTTCTTTGACTCTGTCTTTACACATGCTGTCCTAAAGGACACACCATGTTCTGCTTCTTCTTTTTATAATCATCAAAGTTGATAACCTGATGTGTCTTAAACATTTAACATGACCAGCAGGTGGCAGAACAGACTCAGAAACAAGGAGCCTATAGGCCGACTAGCTTACCTTTAAATCTTCTGCCTGACTTTGTATCAACGTGACATCATCTTATTTTCTTTCAGGGCTTCTTGGTACTTTTTAAGTCTTCTTGGTGGATTGAAATATTCTCATTGTGCAGTTACATCATCACTGAAATGAATTGTTGATCTTTGTTGTTAACAGGAACATGGGGATCTGAAGCAGTCTGTCCTGTTTTTATATCTGATGTCTTGATGTGTGGCTCACCTGAACATCTGATAAGAGACTAAAACCATCAGGAGGACGCTGCCAAACCACCACAGACAGTTTGTCCTGCAACAACAGCAACAAGTGTTTGTCCTCACAAGCGTGTGAACTGCAGGAGAAGCACGCTTGTGATAAGCACTGCAAAACATGCCCCATGATCTGCATGAGCCTCTTACTTCTGTGGCTGGGCCAGTGGTTTGCACTTTTGTCCACTAGGTGGAGCCACATGCTCAGAAAGTCTCAGCTCTTGCCTCCTTTCCCATCCACAAAGCATGCTTCAAAAACATATGTATGTGTATAAATATATATGAACAGTAGTTTATAACACAACATGTGTGGGTGTGTGATGACACAGTTTTCAGTCTGGTTAGTAACAAGTCAGTCATTAATAAGTTCAATTAGTCCAAACCCTCATCTCTCCTGTTCTCCAGCCTTCCTCACCACCACCAGGTCTAGACACACACAAACGCCAAACTGGCATCATCAGCTCTTCATAAGAATTCTTTTCTTTCTTTTTATATCTTTTCTTTTCTATTAGCAGTGATCAGTCTCATCTGAAGCTCCTCCTTCATGGTGTGGTTCCAAACCACAGCACTCAGCAGTCTTATCTGAGGGCAGCAGGGGCTGATGGGAGTTTTGAGCAGCTTGTCCTCGTTTGGCCTCAGCTGCATCAAAGCGTCACTTCTCTGTGAGTTCACCAGAGGAAACATGCTTCTCCTGCCGGCTGCTGCTCTCTGCTGTCTGTGTTCAGGTGAGTGTTTCCAGCCAATCAGGCGCCGACGAGCCGCACCTGTAACAATCACTGACCTCCACCTGTCTCTGCAGCGCTGGTTTCCATGGCAGCAGATCTGATTCAGGACGATGCCTCGCTGACCAGGAGAGTCGGTGGAAATGTGTCCTTCAGCTGTGGAGGGATTCAACAGTGCGGTAGCTATGTGTACTGGTACCAGAAGAAAGACAAGGACACATTCAGAGTGATTCTTGATATTGATGAGAGAAATGGTAACATCGATAAAAGTTACAGCAGTCATCCTCAGAAAGATGATTTCTCAGCTGTAAAAACACAGAAGGGCTGGGAGCTGGAGCTCAAGACAATTAAAGAGGATCATTCAGCCACCTACTACTGCTCCTGTGGGTTCTCACAGTGAGAGATTATGCGAGCAGCCTGAACAAAAACCAGCAGAGAACAGAAAACCACATCAGCTTCATGTTTCACCTCCATCTCAGACTCAAACACACTCAAAGAGCTCTGAAGCATCGAAAGCTGCACAAATCCATGTTTGATCCCAACAAAGGAAGGAATGAGTCCATGTGACCAGAGGGGACGCTGACTGGGAGTCTTCCAGTCGGAGCTTCACATGTTAACAGAGGAAGTTTAGAATCAGCAGGAAAAAGCTGATGATGAGGACGCTTCGATGGTTTTTACAAACATGGAGATTTTCAGTGTCTCTGTTTTACACAGACGTTCCTGCAACATGGAATTCTGACAGAATTCTGCCTCCTGATTGGATCCTTCACTCAGCAGGTTTTTGTATGAGCCTGTTTCACTGTGTGGATCTTTGGTCCTGGAACTAAACTGATAGTAACAGGTAAGAACTAACATTTATTTTTACTGTTGGAAATGTTGAAGCTGTTTAAAGTCACTTTCTTCATGAACTGGTTCTACTGAATCACATTTTTATTATTTTTATACTTTGTATAGAATTTATCACACAGCACACAGACAGAAAAAAATAAATAAAAAAAATTAAATTGAGTTATTGTTTCTGCAGAATTATTTTAGTGTTTCATCATTTCAGTATTTTTTTCATCAGTAATAAATTAATATATAAAATAAAGAAACCTGATGTGGTGCTACAATAAGAGGAAATCATTTGTACATATAAAAGATAAAAGATGACACATTTAAGATAAACATTAATATGTTTTACGAGTTAACACAGGTTCCATATTCATCAAAATTATATATATTTATTTATTTAATGTTATTTATATTTCATGCTGTATTTATTTCATCCCTAATATGCAAATCGCTTCTTAAAATACAAATCATGAACGTACACAGTCCTTCTCTGGTTAACTATAAACCTCATCACTACATCCAGTGGTAAAACAGACGTGAGCCCTTTTGTTGCTGCTGTCAGCTTCAAGGAGACATAAATACAGCATGAACTGAATCAATATGAATTAAAATGGAGGAAACCTTTATTTGACCCACAATGCAGACATTAAATAAATAAATGTAATATTATATAAATACATGAGGCAATAAATGAATGAATATCATGTCACCATATGAATGATCTGGCACCGACTGGCCTTTTGTTATGATGACTATTATAGTAAAATATTGAGACATAACTTCAAATATGCGGCATGGTGATTTAAATCATTCATACATAAATCTGACAAATTAAAACAATTTACAGATTTTTAAGTGATTAAATAATATGTATTATATGTGACAGATTCATTATAAAGCAGTTTTGTTATTTGTTACATGTGTAAACTTTATATATAACTTCATATTATAACAGTGGATTTAATAACCAGTTGTAGGTCAGCTACAGTTTATAGTTAAACGTCAGAAGCTCTGTCATAAATTGAAGTTTTATTTGCTTTTAGCTTCCTTTAAGTTCAGAATTTTTTATGTGCTTGTTCTTATGTGACAGAACATTTTAGACATCAGATGCGTCATGTGACATGTCCTCCAACATTCCAAGAGGTGCATGTTAGGTTCATTGTCTCCAATTGACAAATAGACTCCAGTAGTACAGGACAAGTTCAGGACTAATTTAAATGATTTAAATTCCCTATCCCCCTCACAGCATGACGGAGCTGCTGCACTGACAGACTGATGATTGTGTGTCTGTGTTGTGTAGCCTCAGAGCAGCAGGTGGTGAAGCCTGTGGTGAGCGTGTACCCAGCAGCACCCACAGGCCGTCCTGAGGGGAGCAGCTCCCTGCTGTGTCTGGCCTCAGACATGTTTCCTCCTCTGGTCCGCTTCTCCTGGAAAAGACAGAAGGAGAACGGCTCGCTGGAGGAGCTGCATCCTGCTGAGGGAGAGCAGCTGGAGCTCAGAGAGACGGGACACAGCGCCACCATCTTGTTTGTCCAGCAGCAGGAGAGCAGCAGCTATAAGTACAGCTGCTATGTCAAACATGAGGGGGGCACAGTGAAGGCCCAAACAGAGCAAGGTAATGAACATGTTCATGAGATGTTGCGCAGAGAGCAGAGGACCTTTGTAAATATGTGACTCTTCTGTTTCAGAGCTTCCAGCTGCAGCTTCCTGTCCTCCAGAGAGAGAACCTGCAGACCTGCCAGCTGTGCAGCTCACTGACTGTAAGATCCATTCAGGATGAAGATGTTCACATCCTACCACAGTCAGAGAATGACCTGTCTGTCTGTCTGTCTGTGTGTCAGGGTCCTTCCAGTCTCAGTGCAGGGTGAAGCTGCTCCTGCTGCTCTACACTGTGCTGATAGTGAAGAGTCTGCTGTACTGCTGTGGTCTCTCTCTGCTGATGATCGGCTGACTGCTCGTCCTCCATCACATCATCCATCACTGTCCTCAGAGTCCATCAGTGATCACATGATGCTCTTTTTTTCTCTTTGTACTAAAACTTTGAGTCAGTATAAAACTGAATCTGACTTCCTGTCTGCTTTGATATTTCTGCATTTATAGCTTTACTTTTTATCACAAAGTGTCTTCACATTATTTCACTGTCGTTTCACAGTAAAGCTGATCCATCATGTTGCTGCCTGGCAGTCATGTGACCATGGTTGTTAAGCAGCAGGTGCAGAGCAGGATGTGATAAAAATCAAAGGATGAAACCACACGGCTGTTGTGTGTGTTCAGCGTGGTGTATGTGTGTGTTAATCCTCTTCTATAAATCTGCACGCAGACGACTGCTGTTTTCTACACAGTGACATAAAATGAGAAAATGTTTGAATGTTTTATCTGCACACATGTGCTCTCTGTGATTTGATGATGAATAGATGGATTCAATGTGAGTAGATGAGGAAATTAACCTGCAGCTGTCTTCAGACTCTCTGCAGCTTTCTGATATTAATAAACTCTTTCAGATCTAATGTTTTGTATCCAAACATATTTTCTGTGATTAATTAATTGTTGAGTGCAGAGTGATCTGTTTAAAGAGCATGCAGTGAGCAGGAAATGAGGCAGGTTGAGGACTTCCTGGTATGATTCTGTAACCGTCACAGTGAAACCCACAGAAACCCACAGAGCCGTCTGATTGGCTGCTTTCTGTCCTAATAACCACTGAGATCACACTGATATCTGCAGCTGTTCCTCCATCTCTCTCTACACTAATAATCCTCTTGTTAATAAACAGTAGATGTAGCATTAAGCATCACTGCCCTCAAGTGGTCACTGTCAGGTACAACATGTTGTCTGTGAAGGTGAGAGTATGAACCAGAGGTACAATGTAAATGCCTGCCTGTCAAGGACACGTCACCATCAAAGCAGGAATGAGGATCAAGCTGAGAACCTTACAGTTAGTGGACTACCACTCTTCCACCTGAGCCACAGCTGCCTGAACAGTGATGTCATCACAAGGCCAACAAGCAGTAACACAGTCAGTAAACAGTGATGTCACAACCCAACCAAGCAGCTCTCTTTAACACAGCAACTGACCTGTGATGTCATACCAACACCAACAGCTCTCTTTAACAGACCAAGAGAAGAGTGATGTCACAAGCAGACCTAACAGGCCTGTTTAAGACAAGTGGAGAATGATGTCATAATCAGAGCAACACATGAAGTAAAGACATGTATGAATGACTGTGGTCAAAGAAAGAAATGATTGAAGTCAATAGAAAATGAGAGTAAATGTTGCTGCTGTCCTTCACTCTGACTGGAGACAGGAGCTGTATAATCATCATTGTAACAATAAGAAGAAAGCAGCACAGAGTCACATGATCATGTTGTACAGTAAATGAGTGGAAACAAAAAGCAGGAGAGGAGGAAACACAACTTTTAGCTCAAGTGCTGCCACCTAGTGTCAATATGTGGTATTAATTCTACTACATATTCCACCTTTAACTCACTGCCATATATACTGTGCCATGTGTGAAGTGATAATAAAAATGTGAATGTGAATGTGTTGTATATTAACAACAACACCTGTGCACTTTTAACCCACACTTTTGTACAATCGCCAACCCTGCCCACAGCTCCTGTTGATGACCTCGTAAGCACTTTCACTTGCAACCTTGGAGACATGCCACACTGGTTAAAACTCAAAACACAATCTGCACACAGACAGAAGACAGAAGGCGAAAAACTATGCTCCAATCCTAAAACCATCCTATTTCTCAGAGATTATCCATAGGAAGAGCGACAATGCTCACACATTGTCAGCATCAGCATCAGTCCCACCTGAACTGCTGTCTTAAAAATAACACAATGAATTTGCATCATTTCTCACACTTAGAGTGTTAAAAGTAAGACAAACACTTTGCAGCTCTAGCTCCAGCAAAACCACAATGTCACTTGTGCTTCTCACCACCGCCAGTTGACCTGGCACATTTAACCTCCTACAGCACTGACAGAAACTACTAAACGACTAAAAACTAAAACATGCTCCCTGCAAAATCTAACATAAATAATTTTCACTGCATAGCTTCACGTGTGCAGATAGTAAACAATTCTCCTCAGTCAGGGCACTTTCCCCAAGCCCTGACAACTGCATTCATTACAACTCTTCAAAAACAATCAAACCTGGACATGGACAAGGTTAGACATCAAATGACGAACCTTACTTTTCTTATTTATTTTTTCATAATCAACAACAACAACAATTATTTTTCACAACAACAAAGTCTACTTAACACAGCTATGACAACTGCCTGTTTATTCAATACAGTGTCAATGAAAGCACAAGCCGACTCCACGACAATGTTTACATACTTCAGTTATGTTGTTATGACTGACAGCTCACAGAACACATGTGTCATCACTACACCCCCACAAGCACAATAAGCACAGTCAAACCAAAACAACATATTTGTGGATCCACTACTCACCCAGCTGATGGAAAGCTCATCCTCTGGACTGACCACCGGTGCCTCTACTTGCCGTTTTCTCCATACACCAACAACGTGATTCTCTGGAATCCAGCACGAACACACAAACGCTCTGCTTCGTATCACACCGTAAATCCACTCCTTAGCAGTCTTCAGCGGTTGTTTGTGGACCCGGCGGATCCAGTTAGCCGTATAGCCGCTAATGCTAGCTCCCAGTAGCCTGCAAAGCTCCAACATCCGAGATTGCTTCTACCGCTAGCGTCAGCGCAAAATGTCCCTCGTAGAGAACAATATATTTCCCACAGTCGACTGTATCCTGCGAGGCTCCAGGTACATTCACAGAGCGTATTATTGTCCATTAGCTTCGAAGCAACTAGCATGCGTGTACAGCAGCGACAAGGCGTGGTGACAACAACAGTCACATGTTCTACGGGTAGTCATTCAGACCATACGAGCCTCCGAGCGCTGAACTGCATCATTCTGGCTTCTGAACACTCGCTTACTAAGGCCTTGTCCACACGACTCGGCCGTTTGGAAACCCGAATACGCTCATTTTAAAACCGGCTCCCATACATGATATATCTGTGTGGTAACTGTGGAAATTGGAAGAATTGTATAGTTGCCTGCCTGTCCACTAGGTGGCGTTTGGTAGAGTTGTTACCAGTTGGGTGTAAACAAAACAGAATTCTACTGCAGCTGGCACCCACAATGTTGCATTACTGCCATCTTCTGGATTCAAAGAGACAAACACTTTAAAAAAATAGACATAAAACCCTCAACCTATCACAAACCTCCGAAACCTGGGGGGCCAGGACACCCCCCTCTTCTGCTCCAGCCCTTCTGGACTTCGGATCTTCTGCCTTCGCTCTTCCCCCTCCAGGAATCGAACCTGGCTCTTTAAGGGCACAAATCACTCACTTTACCACCTGAGCCACTCGCCCAGGCGTCTCAGTCAGCCTTTCACTCTTCACAGTCCCACAGCACTGCAAAACATGCCCCATGATCTGCATGAGCCTCTGACTTCTGTGGCTGGGCCAGTGGTTTGCACTTTTGTCCACTAGGTGGAGCCACATGCTCAGACAGGCTCAGCTCTTGCCTCATTTTCCATCCACAAAGCATGCTTCAAAAACATATGTATGTGTATAAATATATATGAATAGTAGTTTATAACACAACATGTGTGGGTGTGTGATGACACAGTTTTCAGTCTGGTTAGTAACAAGTTAGTCATTAATAAGTTCAATTAGTCCAAACCCTCATCTCTCCTGTTCTCCAGCCTTCCTTACAACCACCAGGTCTAGACACACACAAACGCCAAACTGTGGTAATACCAGATATCATGGCATCATCAGCTCTTCATAAGAACTCTTTCTGTCTTTTTATATCTTTTCTTTTCTATTAGCAGTGATCAGTCTCATCTGAAGCTCCTCCTTCACGGTGTGGTTACAAACCACAGCACCCAGCAGTCTTATCTGAGGGCAGCAGGGGCTGATGGGAGTTTTGAGCAGCTCGTCCTCGTTTGGCCTCAGCTGCATCAGAGCGTCACTTCTCTGTGAGTTCACCAGAGGAAACATGCTTCTCCTGCCGGCTGCTGCTCTCTGCTGTCTGTGTTCAGGTGAGTGTTTCCAGCCAATCAGGCGCCGACGAGCCTCACCTGTAACAATCACTGACCTCCACCTGTCTCTGCAGCGCTGGTTTCCATGGCAGCAGATCTGATTCAGGACGATGCCTCGCTGACCAGGAGAGTTGGTGGAAATGTGTCCTTCAGCTGTGGAGGGTGCAGTAGCTATGTGTGGTGGTACCAGAAGAAAGACAAGGACACATTAAGACTGATTCTTGATATTAATATGAATAGTGGTGACATCGATAAAAGTTACAATCATCCTCAAAGAAATGATTTCTCAGCTGTAGAAACACAGAAGGGCTGGGAGCTGGAGCTCAAGACAGTTAAAGAGGATCATTCAGCCACCTACTACTGCTCCTGTTGGTTGAGTGGAAGTTCCCACAGTGAGAGATTATGCGAGCAGCCTGAACAAAAACCAGCAGAGAACAGAAAACCACATCAGCTTCATGTTTCACCTCCATCTCAGACTCAAACACACTCAAAGAGCTCTGAAGCATCGAAAGCTGCACAAATCCATGTTTGATCCCAACAAAGGAAGGAATGAGTCCATGTGACCAGAGGGGACGCTGACTGGGAGTCTTCCAGTCGGAGCTTCACATGTTAACAGAGGAAGTTTAGAATCAGCAGGAAAAAGCTGATGATGAGGACGCTTCGATGGTTTTTACAAACATGGAGATTTTCAGTGTCTCTGTTTTACACAGACGTTCCTGCAACATGGAATTCTGACAGAATTCTGCCTCCTGATTGGATCCTTCACTCAGCAGGTTTTTGTATGAGCCTGTTTCACTGTGTGTGATCATCTTTGGTCCTGGAACTAAACTGATAGTAACAGGTAAGAACTAACATTTATTTTTACTGTTGGAAATGTTGAAGCTGTTTAAAGTCACTTTCTTCATGAACTGTTTCTACTGAATCACATTTTTATTATTTTTATACTTTGTATAGAATTTATCACACAGCACACAGACAGAAAAAATTAAATAAAAAAAAATTGAGTTATTGTTTCTGCAGAATTATTTTAGTGTTTCATCATTTCAGTATTTTTTCATCAGTAATAAATTAAAATATAAAATAAAGAAACCTGATGTGGTGCTACAATAAGAGGAAATCAAATGTACATATAAAAGATAAAAGATGACACATTTAAGATAAACATTAATGTGTTTTACGTGTTAACACAGGTATAAAAATAAATATTTTGCTTTTGTAAATAAAGTAAATGATGGTAAAAAGACATCAATATGTAATAATTATAATAACTCATCATAATGTGTATGTTAAATGTGATCTGGAAAATATTTTATCTAGCATGTCCATCAATAATATTTAATGAACAGAAATGTATAATATTTGACATATCCACACATACTGCCCGTGTCTGCTTCAAGTTTATTTATTTAATGTTATTTATATTTCATGCTGTATTTATTTCATCCCTAATATGCAAATCGCTTTTTAAGATACAAATCATCATGAACGTACACAGTCCTTCTCTGGTTAACTATAAACCTCATCACTACATCCAGTGGTAAAACAGACGTGAGCCCTTTTGTTGCTGCTGTCAGCTTCAAGGAGACATAAATACAGCATGAACTGAATCAATATGAATTAAAATGGAGGAAACCTTTATTTGACCCACAATGCAGACATTAAATAAATAAATGTAATATTATATAAATACATGAGGCAATAAATGAATGAATAACATGCCACCGTATGAACGATCTGGCACCGACTGGCCTTTTGTTATGATGACTATTATAGTAAAATATTGAGACATAACTTCAAATATGCAGTATGGTGATTTAAATCATGTTTCATACATAAATCTGACAAATTAAAACAATTTACAGATTTTTAAGTGATTAAATAATATGTATTATATGTGACAGATTCATTATAAAGCAGTTTTGTTATTTGTTACATGTGTGTAAACTTTATATATAACTTCATATTATAACAGTGGATTTGTCATAATAACCAGTTGTAGGTCAGCTACAGTTTATAGTTAAATGTCAGAAGCTCTGTCGTAAATTGAAGTTTTATTTGCTTTTAGCTTCCTTTAAGTTCAGAATTTTTTATGTGCTTGTTCTTATGTGACAGAACATTTTAGACATCAGATGCGTCATGTGACATGTCCTCCAACATTCCAAGAGGTGCATGTTAGGTTCATTGTCTCCAATTGACAAATAGACTCCAGTAGTACAGGACAAGTTCAGGACTAATTTAAATGATTTAAATTCCCTATCCCCCTTACAGCATGATGGAGCTGCTGCACTGACAGACTGATGATTGTGTGTCTGTGTTGTGTAGCCTCAGAGCAGCAGGTTGCGACGCCCGTGGTGAGCGTGTACCCAGCAGCACCCACAGGCCGTCCTGAAGGGAGCAGCTCCCTGCTGTGTCTGGCCTCAGACATGTTTCCTCCTCTGGTCCGCTTCTCCTGGAAAAGACAGAAGGAGAACGGCTCGCTGGAGGAGCTGCATCCTGCTGAGGGAGAGCAGCTGGAGCTCAGAGAGACGGGACACAGCGCCGCCATCTTGTTTGTCCAGCAGCAGGAGAGCAGCAGCTATAAGTACAGCTGCTATGTCAAACATGAGGGGGGCACAGTGAAGGCCCAAACAGAGCAAGGTAATGAACATGTTCATGAGATGTTGAGCAGAGAGCAGAGGACCTTTGTAAATATGTGACTCTTCTGTTTCAGAGCTTCCAGCTGCAGCTTCCTGTCCTCCAGAGAGAGAACCTGCAGACCTGCCAGCTGTGCAGCTCACTGACTGTAAGACCCATTCAGGATGAAGATGTTCACATCCTACCACAGTCAGAGAATGACCTGTCTGTCTGTGTGTCTGTGTGTCAGGGTCCTTCCAGTCTCAGTGCAGGGTGAAGCTGCTCCTGCTGCTCTACACTGTGCTGATAGTGAAGAGTCTGCTGTACTGCTGTGGACTCTCTCTGCTGATGATCGGCTGACTGCTCGTCCTCCATCACATCATCCATCACTGTCCTCAGAGTCCATCAGTGATCACATGATGCTCTTTTTTTCTCTTTGTACTAAAACTTTGAGTCAGTATAAAACTGAATCTGACTTCCTGTCTGCTTCGATCTTTCTGCATTTATAGCTTAACTTTTTATCACAAAGTGTCTTCACATTATTTCACTGTCGTTTCACAGTAAAGCTGATCCATCATGTTGCAGCCTGGAAGTCATGTGACCATGGTTGTCAAGCAGCAGGTGCAGAACAGGATGTGATCAAAATCAAAGGATGAAACCACACGGCTGTTGTGTGTGTTCAGCGTGGTGTATGTGTGTGTTAATCCTCTTCTATAAATCTGCATTCCGACGACTACTGTTTTCTTCACAGTGACATAAAATGAGAAAATGTTTGAATGTTTTATCTGCACACGTGCTCTCTGTGAGCTGTCTTCAGACTCTCTGCAGCTCTGTCACTTTCTGATATTAATAAACTCTTTCAGATCTGATGTTTTGTATCCAAACACATTTTCTGTGATTAATTAATTGTTGAAAACACTGAGTGCAGACTGATCAGTTTAAAGAGCATGCAGTGAGCAGGAAATGAGGCAGGTTGAGGACTTCCTGGAATTATTCTGTAACCGTCACAGTGAAACCCACAGAAACCCACAGAGCCGTCTGATTGGCTGCTTTCTGTCCTAATAACCACTGAGATCACACTGATATCTGCAGCTGTTCCTCCATCTCTCTCTACACTAATAATCCTCTTGTTAAACAGTAGATGTAGCATTAAGCATCACTGCCCTCAAGTGGTCACTGTCAGGTACAACATGTTGTCTGTGAAGGTGAGAGTATGAACCAGAGGTACAACTGACCTGTGATGTCATAACAAGACCAACAGCTCTCTTTAACAGACCAAGAGAAGAGTGATGTCACAAGCAGACCTAACAGGCCTGTTTAAGACAAGTGGAGAATGATGTCATAATCAGAGCAACACATGAAGTAAAGACATGTTTGAATGACTGTGGTCAAAGAAAGAAATGATTGAAGTCAATAGAAAATGAGAGTAAATGTTGCTGCTGTCCTTCACTCTGACTGGAGACAGGAGCTGTATAATCATCATTGTAACAATAAGAAGAAAGCAGCACACCAGTCACATGATCATGTTGTACAGTAAATGAGTGGAAACAAAAAGCAGGAGAGGAGGAAACACAACTTTTAGCTCAAGTGCTGCCACCTAGTGTCAATATGTGGTATTAATTCTACTACATATTCCACCTTTAACTCACTGCCATATATACTGTGCCATGTGTGAAGTGATGATAAAAATGTGAATGTGAATGTGTTGTATATTAACAACAACACCTGTGCACTTTTAACCCACACTTTTGTACAATCACCAACCCTGCCCACAGCTCCTGTTGATGACCTCGTAAGCACTTTCACTTGCAACCTTGGAGACATGCCACACTGGTTAAAACTCAAAACACAATCTGCACACAGACAGAAGACAGAAGGCGAAAAACTATGCTCCAATCCTAAAACCATCCTATTTCTCAGAGATTATCCATAGGAAGAGCGACAATGCTCACACATTGTCAGCACCAGCATCAGTCCCACCTGAACTGCTGTCTTAAAAATAACACAATGAATTTGCATCATTTCTCACACTTAGAGTGTTAAAAGTAAGACAAACACTTTGCAGCTCTAGCTCCAGCAAAACCACAATGTCACTTGTGCTTCTCACCACCGCCAGTTGACCTGGCACATTTAACCTCCTCCAGCACTGACAGAAACTACTAAACGACTAAAAACTAAAACATGCTCCCTGCAAAATCTAACATAAACAATTTTCACTGCATAGCTTCACGTGTGCAGATAGTAAACAATTCTCCTCAGTCAGGGCACTTTCCCCAAGCCCTGACAACTGCATTCATTACAACTCTTCAAAAACAATCAAACCTGGACATGGACAAGGTTAGACATCAAATGACGAACCTTACTTTTCATATTTATTTTTTCATAATCAACAACAACAACAATTATTTTTCACAACAACAAAGTCTACTTAACACAGCTATGACAACTGCCTGTTTATTCAATACAGTGTCAATGAAAGCACAAGCCGATTCCACGACAATGTTTACATACTTCAGTCATGTTGTTATGACTGACTGTAGTGTCATCACTACACCCCCACAAGCACAATAAGCACAGTCAAACCAAAACAACACATTTGTGGATCCACTACTCACCCAGCTGATGGAAAGCTCATCCTCTGGACTGACCACCGGTGCCTCTCCTTGCCGTTTTCTCCATACACCAACAGCGTGATTCTCTGGAATCCAGCACGAACACACAAACGCTCTGCTTCGTATCACACCGTAAATCCACTTCTTAGCAGTCTTCAGCGGTTGTTTGTGGACCCGGCAGATCCAGTTAGCACTATAGCCGCTAATGCTAGCTCCCGGTAGCCTGCAAAGCTCCAACATCCGAGATTGCTTCTACCGCTAGCGTCAGCGCAAAATGTCCCTCGTAGAGAACAATATATTTCCCACAGTCGACTGTATCCTGCGAGGCTCCAGGTACATTCACAGAGCGTATTATTGTCCATTAGCTTCGGAGCGTCTAGCATGCGTGTACAGCAGCGACAAGGCGTGGTGACAATAACAGTCACGTGTTCTACGGGTAGTCATTCAGACCATACGAGCCTCCGAGCGCTGAACTGCATCATTCTGGCTTCTGAACACTCGCTTACTAAGGCCTTGTCCACACGACTCGGTTGTTTGGAAACCCGAATACGCTCATTTTAAAACCTCCCATACTTGCCTGCCTGTCCACTAGGTGGCGTTTGGTAGAGTTGTTACCAGTTGGGTGTAAACAAAACAGAATTCTACTGCAGCTGGCACCCACAATGTTGCATTACTGCCATCTTCTGGATTCAAAGAGACAAACACTTTAAAAAAATAGGCATAAAACCCTCAACCTATCACAACCCTCCGAAACCTGGGGGGCCAGGACGCCCCCCTCTTCTGCTCCAGCCCTTCTGGACTTCGGATCTTCTGCCTTCGCTCTTCCCCCTCCAGGAATCGAACCTGGCTCTTTAAGGGCACAAATCACTCCCTTTACCACCTGAGCCACTCACCCAGGCATCTCAGTCAGCCTTTCACTCTTCACAGTCCCACAGCACTGCAAAACATGCCCCATGATCTGCATGAGCCTCTGACTTCTGTGGCTGGGCCAGTGGTTTGCACTTTTGTCCACTAGGTGGAGCCACATGCTCAGACAGGCTCAGCTCTTGCCTCATTTTCCATCCACAAAGCATGCTTCAAAAACATATGTATGTGTATAAATATATATGAACAGTAGTTTATAACACAACATGTGTGGGTGTGTGATGACACAGTTTTCAGTCTGTTTAGTAACAAGTTAATCATTAATAAGTTCAATTAGTCCAAACCCTCATCTCTCCTGTTCTCCAGCCTTCCTCACAACCACCAGGTCTAGACACACACAAACGCCAAACTGTGGTAATACCAGATATCATGGCATCATCAACTCTTCATAAGAATTCGTTTCTTTCTTTTTATATCTTTTCTTTTCTATTAGCAGTGATCAGTCTCATCTGAAGCTCCTCCTTCATGGTGTGGTTACAAACCACAGCACCCAGCAGTCTTATCTGAGGGCAGCAGGGGCTGATGGGAGTTTTGAGCAGCTCGTCCTCGTTTGGCCTCAGCTGCATCAGAGCGTCACTTCTCTGTGAGTTCACCAGAGGAAACATGCTTCTCCTGCCGGCTGCTGCTCTCTGCTGTCTGTGTTCAGGTGAGTGTTTCCAGCCAATCAGGAGCCGACGAGCCGCACCTGTAACAATCACTGACCTCCACCTGTCTCTGCAGCGCTGGTTTCCATGGCAGCAGATCTGATTCAGGACGATGCCTCGCTGACCAGGAGAGTTGGTGGAAATGTGTCCTTCAGCTGTGGAGGGCTTCAACAGTGTGGTAGCTATATGTGGTGGTACCAGAAGAAAGACAAGGACACATTCAGAGTGATTCTTGATATTAATATGAATAGTGGTGACATCGATAAAAGTTACAATCATCCTCAAAGAAATGATTTCTCAGCTGTAGAAACACAGAAGGGCTGGGAGCTGGAGCTCAAGACAGTTAAAGAGGATCATTCAGCCACCTACTACTGCTCCTGTGGGTTCCCACAGTGAGAGATTATGCGAGCAGCCTGAACAAAAACCAGCAGAGAACAGAAAACCACATCAGCTTCATGTTTCACCTCCATCTCAGACTCAAACACACTCAAAGAGCTCTGAAGCATCGAAAGCTGCACAAATCCATGTTTGATCCCAACAAAGGAAGGAATGAGTCCATGTGACCAGAGGGGACACTGACTGGGAGTCTTCCAGTCGGAGCTTCACATGTTAACAGAGGAAGTTTAGAATCAGCAGGAAAAAGCTGTTGATGAGGACGCTTCGATGGTTTTTACAAACATGGAGATTTTCAGTGTCTCTGTTTTACACAGACGTTCCTGCAACATGGAATTCTGACAGAATTCTGCCTCCTGATTGGATCCTTCACTCAGCAGGTTTTTGTATGAGCCTGTTTCACTGTGTGGACCTTTGGTCCTGGAACTAAACTGATAGTAACAGGTAAGAACTAACATTTATTTTTACTGTTGGAAATGTTGAAGCTGTTTAAAGTCACTTTCTTCATGAACTGTGTCTACCGAATCACATTTTTATTATTTTTATACTTTGTATAGAATTTATCACACAGCACACAGACAGAAAAAATTAAATAAAAAAAATTGAGTTATTGTTTCTGCAGAATTATTTTAGTGTTTCATCATTTCAGTATTTTTAATCAGTAATAAATTAATATATAAAATAAAGAAACCTGATGTGGTGCTACAATAAGAGGAAATCATTTGTACATATAAAAGATAAAAGATGACACATTTAAGATAAACATTAATATGTTTTACGTGTTAACACAGGTATAAAAATAAATATTTTGCTTTTGTAAATAAAGTAAATGATGGTAAAAAGACATCAATATGTAATAATTATAATAACTCATCATAATGTGTATGTTAAATGTGATCTGGAAAATATTTTATCTAGCATGTCCATCAATAATATTTAATGAACAGAAATGTATAATATTTGACATATCCACACATACTGCCCGTGTCGGCTTCAAGTTTATTTATTTAATGTTATTTATATTTCATGCTGTATTTATTTCATCCCTAATATGCAAATCGCTTCTTAAAATACAAATCATGAACGTACACAGTCCTCTGGTTAACTATAAACCTCATCACTACATCCAGTGGTAAAACAGACGTGAGCCCTTTTGTTGCTGCTGTCAGCTTCAAGGAGACATAAATACAGCATGAACTGAATAAATATGAATTAAAATGGAGGAAACCTTTATTTGACCCACAATGCAGACATTAAATAAATAAATGTAATATTATATAAATACATGAGGCAATAAATGAATGAATATCATGCCACCATATGAACGATCTGGCACCGACTGGCCTTTTGTTATGATGACTATTATAGTAAAATATTGAGACATAACTTCAAATATGCAGTATGGTGATTTAAATCATGTTTCATACATAAATCTGACAAATTAAAACAATTTACAGATTTTTAAGTGATTAAATAATATGTATTATATGTGACAGATTCATTATAAAGCAGTTTTGTTATTTGTTACATGTGTGTAAACTTTATATATAACTTCATATTATAACAGTGGATTTGTCATATTAACCAGTTGTAGGTCAGCTACAGTTATAAATAAAGTTTTATTTGCTTTTAGCTTCCTTTAAGTTCAGAATTTTTTATGTGCTTGTTCTTATGTGACAGAACATTTTAGACATCAGATGCGTCATGTAACATGTCCTCCAACATTCCAAGAGGTGCATGTTAGGTTCATTGTCTCCAATTGACAAATAGACTCCAGTAGTACAGGACAAGTTCAGGACTAATTTAAATGATTTAAATTCCCTATCCCCCTCACAGCATGATGGAGCGGCTGCACTGACAGACTGATGATTGTGTGTCTGTGTTGTGTAGCCTCAGAGCAGCAGGTGGTGACGCCTGTGGTGAGCGTGTACCCAGCAGCACCCACAGGCCGTCCTGAGGGGAGCAGCTCCCTGCTGTGTCTGGCCTCAGACATGTTTCCTCCTCTGGTCCGCTTCTCCTGGAAAAGACAGAAGGAGAACGACTCGCTGGAGGAGCTGCATCCTGCTGAGGGAGAGCAGCTGGAGCTCAGAGAGACGGGACACAGCACCGCCATCTTGTTTGTCCAGCAGCAGGAGAGCAGCAGTTATAAGTACAGCTGCTATGTCAAACATGAGGGGGGCACAGTGAAGGCCCAAACAGAGCAAGGTAATGAACATGTTCATGAGATGTTGAGCAGAGAGCAGAGGACCTTTGTAAATATGTGACTCTTCTGTTTCAGAGCTTCCAGCTGCAGCTTCCTGTCCTCCAGAGAGAGAACCTGCAGACCTGGCAGCTGTGCAGCTCACTGACTGTAAGACCCATTCAGGATGAAGATGTTCATTCCAACACAGTCAGAGAATGACCTGTCTGTCTGTGTGTCTGTCTGTGTGTCAGTGTCCTTCCAGTCTCAGTGCAGGGTGAAGCTGCTCCTGCTGATCTACACTGTGCTGATAGTGAAGAGTCTGCTGTACTGCTGTGGACTCTCTCTGCTGATGATCGGCTGACTGCTCGTCCTCCATCACATCATCCATCACTGTCCTCAGAGTCCATCAGTGATCACATGAGGCTCTTTTTTTCTCTTTGTACTAAAACTTTGAGTCAGTATAAAACTGAATCTGACTTCCTGTCTGCTTGGATCTTTCTGCATTTATAGCTTTACTTTTTATCACAAAGTGTCTTCACATTATTTCACTGTCGTTTCACAGTAAAGCCGATCCATCATGTTGCAGCCTGGCAGTCATGTGACCATGGTTGTTAAGCAGCAGGTGCAGAACAGGATGTGATAAAAATCAAAGGATGAAACCACACGGCTGTTGTGTGTGTTCAGCGTGGTGTATGTGTGTGTTAATCCTCTTTTATAAATCTGCATTCCGACGAATGCTGTTTTCTTCACAGTGACATAAAATGAGAAAATGTTTGAATGTTTTATCTGCACACGTGCTCTCTGTGAGCTGTCTTCAGACTCTCTGCAGCTCTGTCACTTTCTGATATTAATAAACTCTTTCAGATCTGATGTTTTGTATCCAAACACATTTTCTGTGATTAATTAATTGTTGAAAACACTGAGTGCAGACTGATCAGTTTAAAGAGCATGCAGTGAGCAGGAAATGAGGCAGGTTGAGGACTTCCTGGAATGATTCTGTAACCGTCACAGTGAAACCCACAGAAACCCACGGAGCCATCTGATTGGCTGCTTTCTGTCCTAATAACCACTGCGATCACACTGATATCTGCAGCTGTTCCTCCATCTCTCTCTACACTAATAATCCTCTTGTTCATAAACAGTAGATGTAGCATTAAGCATCAGTGCCCTCAAGTGGTCACTGTCAGGTACAACATGTTGTCTGTGAAGGTGAGAGTATGAACCAGAGGTACAACTGACCTGTGATGTCATAACAAGACCAACAGCTCTCTTTAACAGACCAAGAGAAGAGTGATGTCACAAGCAGACCTAACAGGCCTGTTTAAGACAAGTGGAGAATGATGTCATAATCAGAGCAACACATGAAGTAAAGACATGTATGAATGACTGTGGTCAAAGAAAGAAATGTCAATAGTCAATAGAAAATGAGAGTAAATGTTGCTGCTGTCCTTCACTCTGACTGGAGACAGGAGCTGTATAATCATCATTGTAACAATAAGAAGAAAGCAGCACACCACTCACATGATCATGTTGTACAGTAAATGAGTGAAAAAAAAGCAGGAGAGGAGGAAACACAACTTTTAGCTCAAGTGCTGCCACCTAGTGTCAATATGTGGTATTAATTCTACTACATATTGCACCTTTAACTCACTGCCATATATACTGTGCCATGTGTGAAGTGATAATAAAAATGTGAATGTGAATGTGTTGTATATTAACAACAACACCTGTGCACTTTTAACCCACACTTTTGTACAATCACCAACCCTGCCCACAGCTCCTGTTGATGACCTCGTAAGCACTTTCACTTGCAACCTTGGAGACATGCCACACTGGTTAAAACTCAAAACACAATCTGCACACAGACAGAAGACAGAAGGCGAAAAACTATGCTCCAATCCTAAAACCATCCTATTTCTCAGAGATTATCCATAGGAAGAGCGACAATGCTCACACATTGTCAGCACCAGCATCAGTCCCACCTGAACTGCTGTCTTAAAAATAACACAATGAATTTGCATCATTTCTCACACTTAGAGTGTTAAAAGTAAGGCAAACACTTTGCAGCTCTAGCTCCAGCAAAACCACAATGTCACTTGTGCTTCTCACCACCGCCAGTTGACCTGGCACATTTAACCTCCTACAGCACTGACAGAAACTACGACGACTAAAAACTAAAACATGCTCCCTGCAAAATCTAACATAAACAATTTTCACTGCATAGCTTCACGTGTGCAGATAGTAAACAATTCTCCTCAGTCAGGGCACTTTCCCCAAGCCCTGACAACTGCAGTCATTACAACTCTTCAAAAACAATCAAACCTGGACATGGACAAGGTTAGACATCAAATGACGAACCTTACTTTTCTTATTTATTTTTTCATAATCAACAACAACAACATCAATTATTTTTCACAACAACAAAGTCTACTTAACACAGCTATGACAACTGCCTGTTTATTCAATACAGTGTCAATAAAAGCACAAGCCAATTCAAATCCATCACACCTCAGGAGAGATCAATGCACTGGAGCTACGCTGTACCGACCCAAACATTCCACGTGTTTCCACGACAATGTTTACATACTTCAGTCATGTTGTTATGACTGACAGCTCACAGAACACATGTGTCATCACTACACCCCCACAAGCACAATAAGCACAGTCAAACCAAAACAACATATTTGTGGATCCACTACTCACCCAGCTGATGGAAAGCTCATCCTCTGGACTGACCACCGGTGCCTCTCCTTGCCGTTTTCTCCATACACCAACAACGTGATTCTCTGGAATCCAGCACGAACACACAAACGCTCTGCTTCGTATCACACCGTAAATCCACTCCTTAGCAGTCTTCAGCGGTTGTTTGTGGACCCGGCAGATCCAGTTAGCACTATAGCCGCTAATGCTAGCTCCCGGTAGCCTGCAAAGCTCCAACATCCGAGATTGCTTCTACCGCTAGCGTCAGCGCAAAGTCCCTCGTAGAGAACAATATATTTCCCACAGTCAACTGTATCCTGCGAGGCTCCAGGTACATTCACAGAGCGTATTATTGTCCATTAGCTTCGGAGCGACTAGCATGCGTGTACAGCAGCGACAAGGCGTGGTGACAACAACAGTCACATGTTCTACGGGTAGTCATTCAGACCATACGAGCCTCCGAGCGCTGAACTGCATCATTCTGGCTTCTGAACACTCGCTTACTAAGGCCTTGTCCACACGACTCGGCCGTTTGGAAACCCGAATACGCTCATTTTAAAACTGGCTCCCATACATGATATATCTATGTGGTAACTGTGGAAATTGGAAGAATTGTATAGTTGCCTGCCTGTCCACTAGGTGGCGTTTGGTAGAGTTGTTACCAGTTGGGTGTAAACAAAACAGAATTCTACTGCAGCTGGCACCCACAATGTTGCATTACTGCCATCTTCTGGATTCAAAGAGACAAACACTTTAAAAAAATAGACATAAAACCCTCAACCTATCACAAACCTCTGAAACTTGGGGGGCCAGGATGCCCCCCCTCTTCTCCTCCAGTCCTTCAGGACTTCGGATCTTCTGCCTTTGCGCTTCACCCTCCAGGAATCGAACCTGGCTCTTCAAGGGCACAAATCACTCCCTTTACCACCTGAGCCACTCACCCAGGTGTCTCAGTCAGCCTTTCACTCTTCACAGTCCCACAGAACAACACACCACTCACTTAACCCTCTGAGCCATCCGTTCAGATGCTTGGATTTCTTCTCGGCTCATATACCGTGCATGCTCCCTGAAACTACTGTTTTATAATTATATCTTACATATATAAGATCCACAACATATCAAAAGTAAAGGATGAAAAAAAGGACTTAAGAAAATAACATCACTAAGTATCAATAAATCCTGGAAACCAAAATCATTTCTCCCATGGAGAAACATTGTTCACTGTCACCATGACAACAGTTACAGTACACATATCCATAGATTAGACTGAACTGTAATCGATCAGCAGAGTTGAGAAAACATGTTAACTTGGTTAGGATGATTCAGATGTGCAACAAGCTGTAGTGAATTTTAACTTATTATTGGCTGAAGGAGCAAGAAAAAAAATCAGACTTTATTCTTTGTCTGACTGCATGTGATGTTTTTTTTTTTTTGCTTTAAAACATAAATATATGAAATGTTGATTCTCAAACCTGTGATCGTTCATTACAGGAGAGCTGTGCTCAACAAAGCAGCGTGTTGAACGCACCTCGAGCTGTTTTAATCTATGGCAAAACGGGCACACTGGCACTTTGATGGCTAATCACACGATCACTTCAGGGGAACAAATAAGGCACAAGCATGCACACACACACACACAGCTGCTGTTCACCTCAACAATCTCACACACTCCTCAACTGACACAGCCTTCTATTTTTTTAAATCAATATATGTACAGCCCAACAGTATATTTGTCTATTCAAATGTACTGAGATCAATTGACACACACACATAAAAGTATATAAAAGTATTGAAAAGACTGAATAAAGCTGTTAAACTGTGAACTCTGAACTTTGTTAAAACCTGACATTCAAGGCAAGTTTGCAGATTGTATTACTTCATGTAAGCACCAATTTACACAATCTACCATCCATACAAACCTGAACAATAGGATCTATTAGTAATGTCCATGTGCTTTAAAGAGAAAAAACACACCGAAGAAGAAAGTGAAGGGAAATGTCTTTACTGGATTTTTATATTTAAATTGGATTATTTTCCATGTTCTTTGACTCAGTCTTTACACATGCTGTCCTAAAGGACACACCATGTTCTGCTTCTTCTTTTTATAATCATCAAAGTTGATAACCTGAAGTGTCTTAAACATTTAACAAATAAATTCACTAAATTGTGACAATTAAACTAAAGAAATGATGCTGTTATGCTATATGACCAGCAGGTGGCGGAAGAGACTCAGAAACAAGGAGCCTATAGGCCGACTAGCTTGGCTGCTGACAGTTGGTATGGCAGGAGCCTCTCCATATGATCCTTAGATACTTACCTTTAAATCTTCTGCCTGACTTTGTATCAACGTGACATCATCATCTTATTTTCTTTCAGGGCTTCTTGGTACTTTTTAAGTCTTCTTGGTGTATTGAAATATTCTCATTGTGCAGTTACAGCATCACTGAAATGAATTGTTGATCTTTGTTGTTAACAGGAACATGGGGATCTGAAGCAGTCTGTCCTGTTTTTATATCTGATGTCTTGATGTGTGGCTCACCTGAACATCTGATAAGAGACTAAAACCATCAGGAGGACGCTGCCAAACCACCACAGACAGTTTGTCCTGCAACAACAGCAACAAGTGTTTGTCCTCACAAGTGTGTGAACTGCAGGAGAAGCACGCTTGTGATAAGCACTGCAAAACATGCCCCATGATCTGCATGAGCCTCTGACCTCTGTGACTGGGCCAGTGGTTTGCACTTTTGTCCACTAGGTGGAGCCACATGCTCAGACAGGCTCAGCTCTTGCCTCCTTTCCCATCCACAAAGCATGCTTCAAAAACATATGTATATGTATAAATATATATGAATAGTAGTTTATAACACAACATGTGTGGGTGTGTGATGACACAGTTTTCAGTCTGGTTAGTAACAAGTTAGTCATTAATAAGTCCAATTAGTCCAAACCCTCATCTCTCCTTTTCTCCAGCCTTCCTCACCACCACCAGGTCTAGACACACACAAACG